>NW_015114192.1:53778-63779 GCF_001443285.1 Poecilia latipinna | reverse complement strand
ATATGTTATGTCTCTGAATGTGAATTGAATAATTGTGGTCCACTTTGATTTGTTTGAGGGTATTTCCTTACCTGTGAAAGAAAAAAAAAATGAGTTAACTCAGAGAAAAAATAGGAATCCTAAAATAGGTGCAACCTAAGAAAAGGAGACTGGTCTAACTAACTTAAATTAGTTTGACTAAAATAACCTAGGAAAAAGAGACTGGTCTAACTAAATTAGATTAGTTTTACTGAAATAAGCTAGGTGAACTAATGAGTAAAAAGAAGTGATACACTTTTCTTTTTCTTCTTTTTTGGGGGGGGGTTTTGTGTATTGTGTTTCATGTGTGTTTTGCATTCAGTAAATTGCCGGCTTTTTGCATTTAAAGCAGCGGTCTCTGGTGTTGTTATTCTTGCTTCCCCACTCCTTAGAGCCTAGAACTGGTCCAGTAGCGCAGTTAGCCGTGTGATACCGGTGCTACAACTTACTTTGTCTCTTCCCATAAAATGTGCTATTACTGATGAAAGCCATTTTTATGAATTAGAAAAAGATACGTACAAAAGTCCCACCCCTTCACATGTGGTATCATTGAAAAGCCCTAAATGTCCTCTCCAGATACCAAAAGGAATTAATTCAGTAGAATGCAGGGGGTGGGAGATATTCAAGTTTAGAAATGGCCTGTACAGAGGACAAAAATGAACTACTGGTAGTCAGGAGGATAGACATATTTATGTTAAAATAATTTTTCTGCATTTAGTCTGAGAAAGTTAGAATGTGTTTAAAAAACAGAATCTTGTTCCGGTTCAGATGTGACAAAAAGATGAATAATTAAGGAGCAAAAGTTGTCAGACATCCTGACCCCTCTAGGGACGAGGGTGTACAGAAAATGGATGGATGGATGAAATTGCCAGACATAATAATTCATCTTCATTTTTATCTCACTGAATCAATATGAACACAGTGTCTGCTAATACTTCAGTGCTGGGATCCCCTTTCACTCACTTCATTCCCAAACTTGTAATTTTGTTGCATTAAAAGATGCAGGACAGAATCAGCTGCTGATAATCGCCGTTCCTGCACCGCAGCCTGACATCGATCGCATGTCTGCTGCTCCCCTGCTGTGAGGAGATAAGGAGGTCGTCTCTCCTGCTGCTATCATTTCTTCTGACCGATCCGGTTTCTGCAGACTTATGATGAATAGCCGGAGTGTCCAGAGCTTATCTGGAAACTCGACCCTCCTTGATTCGATATCGATTCTTTGTAAAGCGTCGCCCCGCACAAATCAAACTCAAACTTCTTGTTCATGATCTCTTCCAGAAGCTACGCTGACTCCTGCAGCAACACTTGATTCTCAAGACTGATTGTTGGAGAAATGAATCTGATTGGTCGAGTGACGGTGATCAGCAGAGCTTTGATTGGCTTGGTTTAGATCATGTTGATAAACTTCTTCTTTGTAAGACATTTTCCCAGAAGAGTGACGCTCCAACAATGCAAAAATAAGTTTGAAGACATGAGAAGTTTTATTTTCAGCAGATGGATTAAAATAATGACTGGATTATGTAAATCAGAGGCAATGAGAAGATTTGATGGTGAGTTCAGTGATCATCAAACTCTGCAGAGGCTGGAAGACTTCATGCAAAAAAACTCAATTAAACCCTCAGAACAAAAACTTTAACGCACAAAGTAAAATCATTGTTTCTATTTGAAATCATTCATTCTGTGCCGAGATCTTGGAAACAGGTTCTAGGCGTCGCATTGACCAAAGGTTTCTCTGATCAATTTTGAAATACATATCCTTAAATTACTTTGCAGAAGATGAAATCCTAACCCTTAAAGAAATCAGATAAACTAAACATTTGATTCACTTGATTGCATGAAAATTGATAACTTTGAATATTCAGCATTTTTTCATGCAGCTTTGATGAAACTCCACCAGTTTAGTGATGCAGCACTTTATGTGAAAACTTAAGTTTGTGTTTAAATGTGAGACATGAATTATGCTCCACATATTTGATCATGTTGTCATGAAACAGTTTTGTGAAGATGAGGATTGAAGCGGTCAGATGAAGTGGAGAAATGTGTTTAATGAAAGAGGAACCACAGGTGAGTGACGACACAAACAGGAAGTGAAGTCAGCACACGATGCAGGACCAAGAAGGATCCAGCAGAGAACAAGAGACAGGTGGGACCAATCAGGGAGTTCACAAGACAATTAATCATCTCACATTGTCACACATGTTCATGTAAAAATCAGCATTTAAATCTTTGTTTTTCACATTAAAACAAGCAAACCCAAAATTATTCCCACCCCTGGCAGATTCTATAATGACAATAAAGTTTATTATCATTATTATTTAGATTTTCAATGATTCTGTCACCAGTAATTTTGTTTCTGAAACAGATTTCTCTCAAAAGAAAATAGAAAAGTTGAATCAGCTCAGAAAGAAAAATCTGAATTTTTAGTAATATTTTGTTAAAAATAGTGTATAGAGATGATTTCTGCTTTTAATAATGAAACAGCTTCATTGGTGTGAGACTGCAGGTCTCCTGGCCATCACCCTAATCTTTAGCTCTGCAGAAGTTCTGGAGCCCAGACTCTGGCTGCCACAACCAGGCAAAAGTCTGAATTTATTAATTCATGAAAATACCTTCAGTTTTATTAATCACATTAAAATATTTATTTCTTAGCTGTAAATTGAATCCTGTTAGTGTATTTTACATGTTAAAAGATGCATTTTAGTTATTTTGATTGGTTTTCTGTGCAAAAATGTTAATGTTTCAGCACAAAATCTGAAGATAACCTGATAAAAGTACAAATCATGTTGGACTTTTTTTATTTTATGAGTTTTCTATGTGCTGATTTTATCAAATGAAACAGGAAACTGTTGGAGACTTTAAACTTAATTTAGTAAAAATTATTTAAAAGAAATCCAGAAGAATGTTGAATGAACAGAGAATAAAACTGTTAAACAACAAATCAAAGTTATTTAAATACAAAATAAATCTTTAGTATCTCAGGTTCTCATATTATCACACAAAAGGATTTTTCTAGAAAATGACCATGAATCACAGGTCGATACGGCCAGGCAGCCCTGCACTCGCCTGATAACACAATCAATACAACGTTTGGATTTTAATTAATTTGTGAAGACAGTCGGGAACTGAGGCCATGAAATCCAAGCCGGCTCTGTTTGAAACGCCCTGCGGAACGCCGCACGCCACCCGGACGGCGGCTACAAGTCAAGACATGTTGATGTGTTCAGTTCATGGCAGAGACACGACGCATGTGGACCAGAAGCAGCTGAACTTCATGAGGAAACACTTTTCACTCTGTATTCATGGCGAAAGCTTTTTAACTGACTGACGGTTCAAAACCTGATGTTCCTCCTGGTTTTCGTACAGTTTGAATCAGTCTGTCTGTCCTCCAGACTGAATGAAAAGTGGCGTGAGCATCACAGGAAGCCTCGAGAGTCATGGTGGGTTTTGCTGCGCTCCATGCAGCAGTGCAGTTCCATCAGAGACCCCAAACCCGTCCTGCAGGTTTTTCCCTGCTGCTGCACACCTGGCTTAAATGATGGCTTCTGCAGCAACTGGAGGCATGCAGAGGAGATGATGCAATCATCTGCATCAGCTGTGCTGCAGCAGCAAAACATCAAAAGCATGCAGGATGGCAAGGAGCAGCTTAGCCAGGAACCAGAACCTCTAACCAGAACAGCAGGATGGGACCGACCCAAAACAGACCAACTGGCTGTGAATAACAACATGATTCCCATCAGAATTCAATGCTGAGGATATTCCAACAAGGTCAAAGGTTACCTGGAGTAAACTAAACTCTACCTGGACACGCTCACAGCTCTTTCTGATTTGCTCTTTTAGTTTTAAACCCCAAATGGCTAGTTAGGTTTAAACAGATCAATTATGATCCGTCTGGTAGGTCATAGCAGATCCAACTGACCTTTGCAGGAGGTCCCACCCTGCAGAGGGGAGGCAAGTCCAGTAGCCATTGGACAAGAGCAAAGGTTCACCCTGGACAGGTTGCCAGTCTATCACTAAGGGCAATTTAGAGCAGTCAATTAAGCAGAGTACCCAGAGAGAACCCAGGTGTCCAGAAAGACTCCAGGTGGGATTTGAACCCAAGACCTTCCAGCTGCAGGGCAGCAGTGCTACTAACCGCCCATTACAGAGAAACAACTCAGTTCATTAGAAATAATAGAAAATGTGCAGTTTTCTCTCTGTCTGGTTCCGCTCCAGGCCTGATGATCCGCGGCTGGTTTATCAGAACCGGTCCCTGATCCAATAACCCAAACCTTCAGTCAGCACTTACTGGACCTGAATGGGAGCAGCTTCTTCATCTCCAAACACAAAGCCGAGCAGAGAAGGAAATCAGAAGCGAACAAAGCAGGAGTTAACAGAGAACGGAGTGACGGACAGCAGAGCGACAGAACCTGTTAGGTTATGTAGACCCAAAGCTGAGCGGCCCGGAAATTTCTGATGGTTTTAATTCCCAACCCTGGGCTCGGCCGTCTGCTCCTCTCTGCTTTTATCTATTGCTGTGTTTCTCTATTGATTTTTTTCTTTATCTTCCAGGCTGGATAAGAGGACAGAGGAGTGAATGGAGAACTCAGCAGATTGCTGCTTTTCTCCCACTTATTGCCTTCTGTCCTTCACAGATTCACATGACGGCCGAGGAAGGCGATGATACAAGCGGATCAAGATCACTGGCTCAGGTTGAAATAGGAGGAGGAAAATTCACAAAGGTGTGAGAAATGATAACAAATAATCAATAGATGAAGTTCTGGACCTGCAGAAGCTGCTGAGGGAAACGGGAAGCAGATTCCTGTTTTCTGACTCATTAAAGATCCTCAGTTACATGTTTGAGTTTCTGCTGAAACGCAGAATGACGCCACAATCAACTAATTACAGAAAAGCTGCAGAAAAACAAAGGAAAATTTTCATCCTCTCAGTCTTGCATGACAATAACAACAATGACTGAAATAAAACTGAATCCCAACCATCCAGAACCAAACAGCATTTCCTTAAACAGATCCATCACTATTTCAGCTGATCTGTTAAACTGACTGCAGAACATTTCTGCTCTAAAGAACGATTCTCCACATTCACAGACTTTCTGTGGAACTTAACTAATTATTGGAGCATTTTCTTTGAAGAGTGTATATAAAATATTTGAAAGAAAATGTATCTTGGGAAACTAAAATGCCTAGCAGCAATGCTACTTGACATGCTGTCTAGGGCTGCCACCTTTCAGAAATCCAAATAAGGGACGCCCCCCACGGCGTGTCACCCGACTCTCATGGGGTGGGACGTCCGCTGCAGTGATGGATAATATTTCATGGCAATGTTTTTGTTTTTAAAAAGTGATCCAGAGAGCAACCGTTCATACATAGAGTACTCCAAAACTGTTCTCCAGTCAGAGCATATCTTAAACATGTTTAATTAAGCAAGTGTAAAATGTAAACGGCTCAAGTACTGAGCGACTGATCATAACACCTGATTTAATATTCAAAATGTGTCCTCAGACAGCCAAAAGTACAAGTTATGTGAAAATTCTAGTATTGTAAAGAATATTAATAAAATATTTATACATATAAGGAGATAGATTTGGAGGCTGGTTCTAGGACAAATTTACCACTAGGGGTAGTCGGTGCTTTTTCATGGGGACACTTAAAAAAATGAAACAAAAAAACAGAGCAATATTTCATCATTTGATATATGAAGTGAGCCAAAAAGCCACTTGTGTCTCCAGAGATCCAGGCTGCAGATCCCTGGCAGATGGAAAGTCTGATTCTACACAGCAGCTAAAGGTGCAGCACTATAATTTTTAATTCAATGTTAAAGTAAAATTGTGAAGGTTAAAAAATCCACCACTGAGCATTAACAAAAGACATTTATTTAGCATAATTTCTTCTGTACCCCGTTGGCCCCCATCTAGATCCGCCCCTGGGCTGCAGGTCTGTGTCTGACATTAATTATACAGTAAATGACCACTGAACACTGAATTCATAAAAGATGTCAACATTTCTTAATAAAACAAACAGAAAGCTCTAACAAACCTTTTAAAAGTAGGAAATATTTATGTATTCACTGTTAATCTCTCGGTATGATTTGTTCTCTAAATCACCATTTGTATTATGATACATTAAATAAGCAAATAATCAACTCCTAACAGTCGACTAAAAGCACAATAAGAAGCTGAATAATAAAATGTTCTCCCATATCAGCCTCCGGAGATGACTGAGGGATGAAGAGATGCTGATTTCTGGTTCTGTAGGTTCTGATGGGTCTGCAGTTCCTCTCCTGATCCATTCTGTCTATCATACAGCAGCACCGCGCCACGATGGACACTTTTTTTGATCTTGATTGCCTGTATTCATCCTCACTAACATTATTTACTCTGGGATTTGCGTCTTCCCTCTCACGTCTGTATCTTTACGAGGTTTTGGTTCTAAGGACGGTGGCGTATCGGGCTGAGGACGTTTTAAAAAGACGGGTTGATAGCAGCTCACTGCGGCTGCGTAGTGTCCGTCTCTAGGCAACAGCATCGGTCCGTAGCGTTCTGGGGTCCTTTTTACGTCCCGCCACAACAATTTAGCTGACCTTAATATTTCCTGTTTTAATTTGGTCATTGTTGTTACACTTAGTGTTGATATGTGTGTGATAGGCGAGTCTATCGGTCAGTTATAGAAATACGGAACAAATCGCGTCCCGTAGCAACATTTAACAGCCAAACATGGGACAGTCCGTATTTAAGGCAACATGTCGCATGTTTATCTGGCGTAGAATCAGTGAATCTGTGATCGATCTCATCGGTCTGCGGCAGAAGTCTCTTGATTCACGTTAACCTGAATCATTTCAGTCCGGATCGACACAGCTGCTCCTTCTGAGCCCGGGTCGGTCTGAACGGATGAACCCAAGATGAACTAAGCCTGGATTTATCTCTCATCCTGGATTTCTGAGTTCAACTTCTGTGAACCAGCCGAATGGTTTTGCGTTTCCCTAACCCTGCCTGGTTTCTGATCAGGTTATCAAGCTCGTCGCTTTCTAAAATCATTCATTCTCCGTTAAGCTGCGGTTCTCATGCCCTGGCTCCTGGTCCTGTTATTTATTTTATTCATCTTCCACTCTGGGCTCTTCAAGCTTCAGGATTTTCTGCAGTGAAAAGACAAATTTACGCTTTATGGAAGTAAATAAATGGGAACCATTAATTGATCAAGAATATAAAAACGGAACAAAAAAAGGAGAAATAAAATTAAGATGGCTCAAAATTTTAATAGACGAAAATACAAAATTATTGACAATAAACAAATAAAAACAATAAAGTTTGCAGCACTGCGCACCAGGAGCTGCAGCTGCATTTGGTTCCTGGTTGCAAGACATTTGCTGCATATTTCCTGTTGAATAAAAGACACTGAAGCCTAAAACAATGTGAGAAAAAAATGATTTTAAAACATTATTGTTTATTACAACAAAAAAATTTTGGACAAAAGAAATGATCTTTAAGTTGTTCCCAGCCATTCATTAAAATAAACTTCAGAGATTTTAAACAGTCATTTCCAATCACCAAAACAATTTGACATTAAGTAACTTCAAACTTTTTCAGAATAAATAAAGAAGTTGTTTGACTCAGTTCAGCTCCAAAAACATAAAAATTAATTTCTAAATTATCCATTTAGAAAATAATAAGTATGTTTCACATCTTCCTCCTCAGTTATTTCCCAGTTTTTATTTTTAAAAATCTCTATTTTTCAGAGGCAGCGTTTTTCTGCATTATCTTTGAACTTAAAATTTATTCTTTGTTTTTCAGCGACGCTCTTTTCAGTTCTGCTGTGCAGCCAAACGAGAACAAATGAAAGAGACGATCATTGATTCCATCACATCGTGGAATCGACTGCAGCCACTACAAGACCGGAGCAGCTAATCCATGAGCCGCCGGCGGATTCGGGCCAGCGCCTGCAATCAGAGCCGGATGGAGATCAGGAGGCAGAAATCAGCTTCTATCAAACTCAAACGGGTTATGAAGTGTCTCAGTATTGATCAGCGACAACAGCGACAAGTCCATTGACCTCATGAGACATAACTATTGACAAGAGAATTAGAGCCAGAATTGTTCCTCTGTCATCCAGTGAGACTGAAACTGAGACTGGTTCTGGAGCTGCAGGCACATCAGCATAAAGTCTGAATATGATTATTATTACTGAAAAGGACCAGAGAGATGTAGAAAGTGGAAGAAATCTAGACCGCTGGCTGCAGGAAACTCTGATGCACAAAAACCTTCTAAGTTCGGATTCTTCATTACTAGACAGAAAATAAGATGTACAAAAACGGCCCAACCAAAGAAAAACTACAGAAACTGCTGCCTGCATTTTTCCACCTCATCTTGGGCAGAATGTGGCAGCAGCTGCTGCTTCGCTGCAGCACCCATCCTCCCCGACTGCTGCTCATCCGAGTTCTCATGCTTACATGACTGCATTTGGCTTTCACTGCAATCAAAACACAACAGGTGCTGAGCAAAATTATTTTAGAAGATTATACAAATTCTTCCATAAATACCAAATAAATCAGTGAGATGATTTACAGGTAAAATATTAAAGACAAAATAATGAATTGGTGCTGAACAGCAATCACTGCTTGGTGACAAAATTTGGATTTTATAATGCAATAAAGGTTGAAATTTTAGCAAATTGCTAAATGTGAGTGAAGTCAGATTTACCTCCATGTTTTGGAATCACGGAAATAATTTAGTGAACAGAAAAACCTATTGTCATTTTCTCTGTTCTGTTTTTGGACAGTTTGTGTGTCTGGATTAAAGATTGATTATATTTATGTAAATATAATTAATGGAACTCTTCCATATATTAAACAGGAATCAGAAATTATTGCTCCAGTTTCTGATGCTCAACGTCTCTGAAAAGACAAATGGCTCCTTCCTTTTTTCTGATCTGTGGTCAGAAAGAACTTCCTCCTCCTGGGTGAAAACCGGCCTGGGAAAGCTGTGCTTATTATGGTCTGCCGGCTGCAGGAGTGTCTCCGCAGCCCGTGTTGGACCCTCACAGCAATCTGTGAAAGCGTCTCGGAGCGGCGGGACAAAGCTGCAGCGGGGCCGTACATCTGTGAGTGCAGAAACAAAGCTTTGTTTGTGAGCCTCCATCACTTGTGCTCATGAAAGCAGACACTTACTTGAAAAACTTTCCTTTTCTTTCAGGGGCGGGGGAAGCGGAGGGGGGGACACTCTAAACCTACATCCTGGTATAAATTTGCAGAACGTAATACAGGCCCGATTGTGTGCAGAGCCGACGCAGGATGCATACAAATAGAATCCCCTCTGAAATGTCCTCTTCCCTGCATGGCTCAGTGGCTGATGTACAATAAATCAACAAAAGGGGCTTTAAGAACGAACGCTGCAGCTCGGGGACTCTGTTATTTTATCTTTTTACAGTATTTAATTGGACGGTGTCCCTGAAACTCGACACGCCGCTTTCAAACCAACATGGCCAAACCTAAGAGGGGATTGATAAGAGTTTGCCCCCTCCTCTTAGCCTCTTTCCTCTCTCAAAGTTTTTTTTACCTTTGAGGAGGGAAGTTTCAGCTGAAGGGAAACTAAAATTACAAGTTTGAGATGAAACTGGAGGCTGAGGGACGAACAAGGCCAGGCTGGGAAAAAGGGAAGTTGGCAACGGCGGCGGGTCAACGGCGCGCCTTGGAGACGCAGCCACTGCACCAGGTGTCCACTTAATTCAAATGCCCCCCGATTCCCTCAGCCTCCCCCCCACCCCCTTCGGTCCCCCCAAATCATTTGCAACTGAATACAGATATAATCCTGGAAATATAAGTCTCCATTAAGGGTAACCCATTTAGCTAACAAGGGTGCCATTGTGTCACATGGAGTATAAATACCAGCGAGACGGGAGACTGGAGAATGTCAACGAGTCACACGGTGACACAGGGCAACACACACGGCGACACACAGGGCAACACACACGGCGACACACAGGGCAACACACACG
>NW_015114192.1:48636-49994 GCF_001443285.1 Poecilia latipinna | reverse complement strand
ACACAGGCAGCGACTCAGGGCGTGACACAGGGCAACACACAGGGCAACACACAGGGCAACACACAGGGAGACACACACGGTGACACACAGGGCAACACACACGGCGACACACAGGGCGACACACAGGGCGACACACACACACACACACGGCGACACACAGGGCAACACACACGGCGACACACAGGGCGACACACATGGCGACACACACAGGGCGACACACACACACACACACGGCGACACACAGGGCGACACACACGGCGACACACACGGCGACACACATGGCGACACACATTGAGACACACAGGGCGACAGACACTCTTATTAAATGAATTGTTTACAGTTTGTTTTTATCTGCAGGAACAATAAGCTGATCGGCCAGAAAAAAAAGCGGCAGCAGCAGCAGCAGCAGCAGCAGCAGCAGCAGCAGCTGCAGCTGCAGCAGCAGTGGCAGCACTGAGTCGTCCACATATTCAAATCATCAGTTTTTCCTTCTGGCTCCTCTGGGAAAAACAAACTAAAGGCTTTAAAACCAAATCAAAAATCAAATTCTTCTCCATCATATAAAATCCTAAATATTAGCTTTGATTTCAGTTTGACCCTAAAATTTTTTGTTGCTTTAAACACTTTTACTTAAGATTTAATAAATACAACAGCAAGAAAAATAGCTATTTTTTCTGATCTCTATAAAAACAGTTTGTCTTCATCTCTAAATTGTTCTCTGTCTGTTCTCTTCTGATTATATTTTTTTGTAGTTTTTCTATTTTTCCGACTTTAAATGCGTAGAAGAAAAGCAGCTGTAAGCCAGTGTGCCTCTCAGTGCTGCCCCCTACCAGAGTGGCATAGTAATTTCTTAGTGTTAATGGCCAAAACATGTCCTGAAACATTATACCAGAGCAGTGGTTCTTAACCTTTTCTGAGGTACCGAACCCTCCAGTTTCATATGCGCATTCACTGAACCCTTCTGCAGTGATAAAATATGATTTTTCCCCCCCAAATTCAAGACATAGGGGTGACCCAACTAGAGTCTAGTTGGGTCACCCCAAGATCACCAAGTCTTCTTAAAAGGTAGAGTCTCTGAAAACAGTTCTTCAAAATATAGTCAGTGTTTTCAGCAAAGTTGAGCTGACTGTCCAGGAACAACCCAAGGTATACTAGCCAGTTCGACACTGCACTAGTTGCTGCTTTATGACGCGCTGAGCGGCTAACATTGTACCTGTTGATCGTGTGTAATATCAATCCCGATCTTCTTATAGTCCAAACTCCACACTTGTTCCAGTCAGATCGACTTTTTTGGGGGCAAAATGAATGTACGTAGCTGAAAATAGACACCAACATCGGTAGCCTACAAGCTACTTGTT
>NW_015114192.1:32862-45401 GCF_001443285.1 Poecilia latipinna | reverse complement strand
GCCCCCCCTATGGATTACAAATGGCTGTCTGGTTGAAACAACACGTGTGACGGATGGGGGGGGGCATCGACTTTTTTGGGGGCAAAATGAATGTACGTAGCTGAAAATAGACACCAGCATGTATGTAGCTGAAAATAGACACCAACATCGGTAGCCTACAAGGTACTTGTTAAGCTTGTTAAGCTTAAGGTTCTGTATTGATATTAGCTAGTCATCTTTTAGCTAACATTACCTGCATCTAACAGCTTTACTCAACTCAGTCGGTTAGTTTGGAGGGAAAAACTGTGAAAGGTTCTTTGCGTTTTGCTACCTACGTAGCTCCGCCCAGCAGCAGCAGGTCTCCTTCACAGGAGTAAACCCACCGCGAGCGTCGTAGCGCTCATGTTGCGTTTAAAGGCGGCTCGGAAAAACAGGTTACAACATGTTAACAACGGATTAAACAGTTTTAACTGCTGATAAAAGTGACAGAGTACACAAATATGGGAAGTGTGGAAGCCTCTACTGTATCAAATTGACAGGAATAACAGAGTTGGCCATTCTAAGGTAAAAACCCAGCGCATACAGTGTTCATGTTTTGTTTTTGTTTTTTTCATCCAGACGGCTTCCCGCGCCCCCTCTGCAATGACACGCCCCCCCCCCCAGGGGGGGGGCCCCCCAGTTTTGGAACCTCTGAGCTAAGCAATGTAACATTATCCTCTGATTGGCTAAGCAATGTAACGTGATCCTCTGCAGCAAGTGATGGCAAAGCGGGGCGTCATCACGACTTTACTCACTGTGTCTTTACCTCCGCGGCAGAGGTTCCGCCGAACCCTTGAGACCGACTCATCGAACCCCTGGGGTTCATCGAACCCAGGTTAAGAACCACTGGACTAGACAGAATGGAACATCACCATGTGTGACACAGCGCCCCCAGAGGTCAGACACAGCATTGCTTCATCCCAGCTTTCTTCCATCTATTTGAACAGGAAATTCAGCAATTTATGCTTATAGAAAAATCAAGTGAACAAATAGATTTTCTCTGATTGTTGTTGGTCCAATTTGTACCTACATGAAGGTGAGTGCTGCCTCATTTGTTTGCTCTGTTGTATATTTCACGTCTACTTTCTAGTTTTTGCTTTTACTCTGTTTTCATGTTTTACTCTAGAAAACATAAAAACATTCAAACTCTTCAACAAACTACATTTCAGTTCAGCTTCCATAGCAATTTTTTACTTTCAGCTGCATCAGGACACAGAAATATTGCACCACAGCTGTTTAATGCTTGTTTTAGCTAAGTTTTGCTATAACATATTTACATTTTTCATGTCTTTCTTCATTTCAGAATAGTTTTCATCCCAAATGAACCTGATAAGTCATCATATGTCCTCGTCTGTGTGAGTTGATTCCTCCATCTGTCTTTTCAGTCCCGTTTCAGAGGTTCCCATGACCCGTCACAATACAGTGATGATGTATTCACGCAGTGATGTATGAAATTCAGCCAAATAAAAACCTTTGTCCTCCCACACTGGCTAATTATTTGACAGATTGGAGGCCCGTTGTGTGTGGATACTGAAGAAGCCCCCCATCCCCCACTCAATAAAGAGGCCACTTGCGGAAAAAAGGAAAAAATTCCTCTATAGCCGCCCCTTTTCTGTTCTTTGTTAGAAGATTACATTTTTTCAGCACATTTTGAAGTGACAAAATGGGGGAGAACTGTGGGTTTTCTTTGGGGAGCTCCGGAGGGGCGCAGGGGGCCGGGACAGCAGTCAGTGGCAGCTTAAAAAGATTTTCTCAAGCAGAAATATTTAATCTTCTCAGGGAAAATAAAGCAGAGAAAAAAAGAAAACAGCGGACAAAGAGAAGCTAATCATCCACAGGTCCCCCCCAGAACCTCCCATCACCCCCGTCAGCTATCTGTTAAAAACAAAAAGAACGAGACTGAAAGATTATGTAAGATCGATGGAATAAATCTGCATTTATAATCATCTTGGTTCCCACATTTCTGGTTCTTCTGACTCATTGAAAACAGAAAAAATCTGCTTCGGTAGAAAGAAAATATGGGATGTTTCACAGAAAAGTTATTTCTGTGAACCTGAAACAAACACAGACCGACACAAACTTCACCACATTCTGGTGTTTTTCGTCTGGCTCAACTTTTTCCCAGTAGCAAAGACTCATCCTGATCCAATTAAAATGCTTCTGATCTGCAGCTTGGCTGACGGTCCAGCGTTCCAGCACACAAACAGCTTCAGCCTCAACAAATGGTTCCTGAACTCAGTGATGAGCCGGGCTGTGCTGATCCAAATGAAAACCGCTGGCTCTTTTCTGAAAGGTGACGGATGGGTCTGGAGCCGCCATCTTGTTTCTAAGAGGTGGAAGCAGGAGGATGATGCAGAGCTGAAAGGCAGAGCTCTGGTTCTGGGATGTGGACCAAGCCTGGAAGAACCGAATCCTGGATACAAGCAGCTAAAACAATCAGTTTCTTTTGTGGCTCTGCATTCAATGGGGGAGGGAGAAGATCAGATCAGGAGGTTCTCCTGAAAACCTGGAGATCATCAGAGGAAGCAGGAGAATCTCACAGGTCAGAGAAATGTCTGGTTTCTCCATGAATCTCAGAAAAACAGAGAAAGAGACAAACAGAAGCTTCATGAGAATTCTTATTCCAACAATAGTTTCTGATAATGTGAATATTGACATCTATTTGGTGAAAGATAGCAGTCTTACTGTCAGAGCTGAAGGAACTTCTGCTCTTTGATTGGTGCAGACAGAATGTGTGCAGCAGACATGGAGACAGGAAGAGGAAGCATGAAACAGGAAGTAGGAAGTGATTACTGGGACCGGGAACAGGTGAGGCTGACTAAGTGGGTGGAAGAACTTCAGGAACCCGAGGGAGGTTTTGACTGGACAGCCATATTAGCTTGAGCCAAACAGGAGCAGCAAACTGTGAACGAGGCAAATCCAACAAAACAGCTGATCCAAAACCCCAAAGGAAGACCGATGATCATCAACGCTGGTCACCAGGCGAGTTTACTGTAAAAATGCAGCCAAACATATGGAAGGATCAACGATCGACTTTCCAGACCCGATAACAGCGGCTGCAGGAATGCAGGAAAACATCCAACGCATCCCTCGTGTTCCCATCGTAAACTCAGACTCACATTCATGACTTCATGCCTGGCCAGTGAAGGCGCTCAGAGAGGTGTGAACATTTTCAGTGAAATTCTTGAGATTAATTATCAGGTATTGATTGTCTGGCTGCCAGCGGCGGCAGATAAACAATTTGGTTTAATTTCATGATTTTAAGTTGGTGTAGATAAAGTGATGCAAAATATTTTATGTTTATTATAAGTTGTGCAGAGGTTACCGGAGTGGAACCAATGTTTAACTTGTTGTTCCATTTAGGCACATATTTTTAGTTGCATGCTTTATTTTTTCTTAATTGATGGAGAGGTTTGGTGAGACACCGAGGCTCGTGTAGCTGGGCTGCAACAAGAGGCTACATGGAGTTTCTGTCTTAACCCTTTCAGGTTGAAGCGGCCGAGGAGGTTCACATTTTCGTATTTTAGTTTGTTTGTAAATAGAAGAATGTTTTTTTGAAGAATTTGTCGAGTTTGTTAGCCACGTGTTTTAAAGGTGACATGATGAGTCTGTTTTTTGTAAGTCAAGCCACTTTATTGTAAATGTTTTGCTGTCGTAGCTGTGTATTCTCTATGTGAAAGTCTTTCTGTAAAATGTATTTTATGTTTTTGTTCAGTTCTCAAGGCAGCTATTAAATGCCAGTAACAGTTGAAGAACGCCTTGTGTCCGTTTTCTGTCTGGAGGTGTCATATCCACAGACTGGTGTGTGTTTGGATGTCTGCTCTCTACTCCTCCTCTTCAGGGTGTGACAAGCAGGTGTGGCTTCCAGGTTTCATACATTTCCTTCATCAAGGAGCAGTACTAGAGGAGTGGATTCCCAGAGACAGATGCCAGATGGTTGACTACTACTCGTGGTAGTACGGTCGCTGTTTCCTCACAGACAACTTACTATTCGTCTTACCTTTGATCCCCTCCTTCCTTGTAGGTGCTGTTAGAAAATAAATGTAAAATATGCTAGTTTCAAAACTTAACCACATGTACAATATTATATCAAATTAACAGCGTTGTAAAATAAGAAAATTTGGTTCTAAATTGCCTCCATGGTCCAGTGGGCATTTCATTTGTAGGATGTTTATATTAAATATAACACAATAAGTTGAATTAAAATAGTTTAGTTTTAGTTTTCTATCATTTTAAACAGTTCTTAACCTCTCTGTGGACTGAGCAGGGGGTTGTGGCTGTTTGTGTGAGTTTAACCTTTAACCTTTTGACCATCTTGATAAGATTTAAACAGCTGGTGTAAAACTGAATGCAACATAGAATATCTGTAAAACACAATCTAATTTGTGATCTCTCCTAGTTGTTTAACATGTCTTGATTGAAATAGCCTAATTATAGTTTTCAGATTAATAACTTATTCTGCCCTATTGACCTTTATGTTTCCTGTAGTTACAGCAGATTCCCTGCTAGATCTTCTGATCTGCCCTTTGTCTGTGTGGGAAACAATCAGGAGAAGTTCCAGCTTCACACTGATATGTGAAAAGCCATAAAGCAGGATGAGTTCAGGCCAGTGGAGGAGAAGCTCTGCTTCCACTTTTAGATAAAGGAGGGAGTTTCTAACTTTAAAGAGGGTCAGAGACAGCTCCTGGTTGGATGAGCAAAGATACGCTTTATTTGAAGAAATTAAAGGCAAGAATACGCCTTTACTATAAAACTTTGCACACAGGAGTAACAAATCAGATTTTGCTCTTTGCAATTCTCCAAAGACGTCTTTGCTTTTTGTTTGTCGTTTCCATCTTTTGTCTTTTTCTCTCTCTCTCTCTCTGAGTTTTCTGATGTTTTGTGATGTGCTTCTGTGGTTATGGTATCCATCTGTCTTGAATAAATGCTGATTATTGTGACGCTGTTCTGAATCCGGGCAGAGGGAGGATATAACGAGTCAAAAGCTTTTAAAAAGGGTTAATAAGCTTTAGAAATGTTCCTCTCGTAATAGTGCCCAGTGTCACGCTGATTCTCCGGCCTCTGTCTCCCGTCCTCCTCACTGCTCCCATTCTGAATCATCCCTGGCTCATCTGCAGTCCTCACCTGCCTGTCCACCCTCCTACTGTCCATTTCCTCCAGCCAAGGAACCTGAAAAGCCAAACCGGTCACAACTCACCCTGTCCACCAGCAAGCAGCCAACCACCGGAGCTGTGGATGCTCTGCGCCCTTCATCGCTCCCCTCCCTGCTTCGTAAAGTAAGATCCAGACTCCTTCCTCCGCACAATCGATTATCCTGTCACGCCCACTAATCATCTCCCTGTCTTCCAGCAAGGGTCCGCTCCAGATTTGATGCTGTTCCCCCACCGGAAAGATTGTGTAAAGTTTTACAACTAAATAAAACTCTTAACCGTGCTCTCCCTGTTGTCCTTAGTTGTTGCTCACACCAGAGTCATCCAGCATCGTGACAGGAGGGAGTTATAGATTGTATTTACTCTATAAAACTCACTAAGAAAGTAAGTGCATCTGTAAAAACAGAATAGATTGTTCAGCATATTTATCTGATTGTTAAATAAGTCATATGGTATTTTGAAAAACAGTAATAAATGTTTAAAAAAATATATTTTTTCTTTATATTCTATAGATTCAGTGAATTATTCTTCCTTATGTTTGATTCTTGGAGTGAGAGGCGATGACAAACCGGAGGAACAGTCAGGTCATGGAAAGTTTTATTTTAGATATATTTTTCTTTTCTGTATTTTGATGGATTCTGGAGGAGCCGACTCATCATGTTGCTGCTTGGTGCATTCTGGGGAAATCGTCTGAACGATCGGCTGATTATGTTTTCGACTAAAAATGGACAGACACGGTGTGACGAGCAAAGCAGCGCCCCCTTCCCTTCTTTTGAGATAATGATGTTTTCTACAGGAAGGTTTGTAGCTGATGATGGATCTAACAGAGCTGATAGCCTTACTAACCAACCAGCTCCTTACATTTCCTTGCTCTGTGAGAGTGACGCAGCAAAAAGCTCAAATCTTAATAAATGTTTAACACAGATGAAAAACAATAAGGGTTTTTCATCCCTAACAGCTCAACTTTATAATGTGCTGCTGCAGTTATTGTTTGAAGAGTTTTTATGGGAATCATGTAAAAACAGGAACTATTTTGGAATTGGTTTGAAACAGAGATGATGACAAATTTTCACATTAAAAAAACAAAGCTGATTTGAAGAGCTGAGGTCAAAGGTCAACAGGAAACGTCTGAGACCCGACTTGTCCCGGCCGGCCGCTGGACGGTCATGTGGGACAGAAACAGCCAGAGGCGTCGACACCACCGCTGCTCCACCCACTGCTGCTCCACNCGCCGCTGCTCCACCCACTGCTGCTCCGCCCACTGCTGCTCTGCTCCACCCACTGCTGCTCTGCTCCACCCACTGCTGCTCCACCCACTGCTGCTCTGCTCCACCCACCGCTGCTCCACCCACAGCTGCTCCACCCACAGCTGCTGCACCCACCGCTCTTCCACCCACCGCTGCTCCCCCCATTGCTGCTCTGCTCCACCCACCGCTGCTCCACCAGAACAAATGAAGACAGAAATGTTCAGCAGAAACATGATGAAATGTTTCTCTCCTCTCTTTAATGAAGAAATTAAAATTTTTACCTGAAAGAGACTTTGGACCCCTGAGCAGCAACCTGGTTCTGGTTCTGGTTCTGGTTCTGCTTGGCCCAAATTAGGTGCTGGTACAATTGGACCCAGAGGTTCTGACTCCAGACTCGGTCCGTTCCTGGTGAAGCTCACCCAGAGTCCAGAATGGATTCTACTGGACAATCCTGTCACAGCTGTCATTACCCGTCACAGTTTTTCCTTTCACTCAACTTTCCATTAATGCTCTTGGATACAGCAGTTTGTTAACAGCCACATTCTTCAGCTTCTTGTAAATGCTCTGATTTAATCTTCTGAATAAAATAGTTATAGAATAAAATTTTAACCTTTTAACCTAATTACTGAAAGGGTTATTTAAATAAAATCGAATTAAAGTTTTACTGGTCAAACCTCTACCCAACTGCAAATATCAATAATTTCTACAGCATTAAAATAACATTTATAGATTACAAAATAGATTAGATTTTGTCACCTCTGCTTCATTTCCTCACAGATCAGAAACTTCAGATCCTGTTTCACTTCCTGCGTCTAACCTTAACCCGTTACTTTGACGTCTTTGCTGAAGGCTTGAAAACAAACGGGGGTCAGAAACTCATCATTTTGTTCAATTTCTGTTCCTTTCAAATAAATTACATCCCTGCAGTTTGATGAAAGTTTCCTTTAATTTATTTTTCCTTTTAATTGGTTTCCACTTCATGTCTATCATCAACAAAGAGGTCAAATAAAAATAATTTTCCATCTCCCTGCACAGCTTTTCTTTATTAATTAGGAAAAGTGTTAGCTGATGACGTCACTGAGCACAAATCAAGCCAAAACGTAAATCATCCCCAGGTGAGTCCTGATTGGACGCTTCATCTGGAACACGTAGTAAAACACAAACTCTTCAGCTTTTACAGTCTGTCACATTGTCACGCAGCCAGAGCTGTCAGCTTTCTCCATCTTTTATTTCTTTATGTCATTGTTGTGTTTGCCAGCTTCTTTTCTTTTTTTTTGACACTTCCTGTATTTTATGTTTTATGAGAATCCAATTTTCCGACAGCCATTTGCATTTCCTATAAAGTGCAGCTCTCGGCTCAGAGCCTGATCTCTCAGGACTCTGCAGGCAGGTTCCTCTAATTTCACACACAATAAGGCTTCTGCCGCTCTGCATATCAAAAACACAACCGTCTGAACTCGTCTCATTTCGCATCTGAAGACTCATCCGACTATTATAGTTTCAAAAAGATCTCAGAAATGATGCTAAAAATAATTAATGGGTTTCATGCAGCAGATATGAGTTGCTGTTCTGCTCATTGTTGCTGTAAATGTATTCTGTCGTGTTTCAAGCCTGTTCTATTGATATCGGCGCTGTTCTCCTTTTACAACATTTCTTTTATGTGTTAGAGCTCATGCATTAGTCTGCAGGTCTCATTAACATTCAGGTTGAAGCTCCGCAAAATTAAACAAAAGCTTTGAAGGAGGATGTGCAAAGAAAATCTTTCCAAGGAAGGAGCTTGAATAAAGACTGGACCAGAAAATCAGCTTCTAGAACCACTGAAACCTTTCTTACTCCAGTAATAATGGTATTCAGTTTTCTGCTCTGGAGCTTCCAGGTGAGCGTCAGGACAACGCCAACCTGGGAAGGGTCAAAGGTCATCGCCAAACCATCTGAAGTCCATCATCCTCAGGAGGAAATCTCCTCATTAGCTGCCAGATTCAGAGTGCGAAGCTCAGAGAAATGACCACTAGCCCCAGAGCTACAGGAATCAGTTATCAGGTTAAAGGTCAAAGGTCATGACCTTGAACTACTATGGCTGCTTGGAAGCACTGAAGGAGAAAAGCATGGTTTTCAGCTCCTGATACCAGCTGTGAGCACAGTGGTGGAGGGGTGATGATGTGTGATTTTATTTCCTTAACCTAAAGAAACGGAATTAATGAATAAAATATTAAAACTCGTTATTATTCCATAAAATATTCAACGAGTATTTGGTTTGAATCTAATGAGTGTCCACGTTTCACATAAAACTGTTGTGGTTTTGACGAGCAGCTGCTGGTGGATCCTCACTCACCTCACTCTGAATGGCTGATGAACTCGCCTCATTGTTAACTGAGTGTTTTCTGGTGGGTGCTTGAAAATGCATTAACCTACAAACCTGGGAAAAAGCTGGAGAGGATCCGAGTGAAACCCGTGGAGCCATTAAAAGGCCGGATCAGAGCGGCGGTTTACGAGAGTCTCCACTTCATCCTAATGCAGCTTTTAGACGATGCTAATAGATCACAGGCTGCTGTGACCAGACAAGGTAATGGACCTTTGTCACAGTGTGCAGAGGGTGGCTTCAGGCGACACACACACACACACACACACACACACACCAGAACAATGACCTTAATTAATAACGATTAGTCCTCTCTCAAACACACTCACAAAATGTGCAAATGGAACAATAAATATTGCTCTGAAACACGGCTTTTACAAGTGAGCTGAAACAATCTGCTAATCATTAGCAAACATCAGACAATTTGTCATTATTTCTCCGTGAAGCGTGGATAAATCTGGCCGGGTCCGGATCAGAGCTCAAACAGAAAGTCCAGATCCAAACCCGGCTCAGAGTTCATCCACTTTCAACTGCTGGACAGAAGCAACAGAGAACCAAACGTTTTCTCTGCCAGACGTTTTTCTTGATCTGATGTAATGATTTATACTGACTCAGATCTTATTTAGACTCAAATCATCATATATCAGGATTTCTGATCGTCCTTGAAATTGCAATTATCAAAAAATATTATAAATGTTCCACTGAATGTTGGATCTAATTGTTTGTCCATTTATTTAAAAGTGAAAGTCACAAAATTCACAAATAAGAAGAAAACAGTTTAAAAGTGTTTATGGTAAATTGTTTTTCTTGTCCCAGAAAAGGGTTTAATTTGACTAAAAAAGCAGAAATTATTAAGATAAAGTATAAATTTGAGATAAAAACTATACATAAATCAAAACATAAAATATAAGTATAAACATATACAACTTTATGAGCTTAATAAGCTCAGATGAGAGCAGGAACAGCTGCTGGAGGAAAACCAGTTCCAGAAATGTTTCAAAAGATCAAAATCACCAGGAATCCCTCGACTTTTAGACGAGTTTAAACAGAAAATAAATATATGAACATTGGTGATTAATATTGTAACATATGAATCTGTGACTGTCAAGACTCTGTGTTTTTGGGTTTTGTTTTGTTTATTTCTTCAGTTTTATCAGTTATATTCTAGTTCTCTTTTCTTTAACTTTTGTTCTAGTTTTTTATTTGATATTGCTGACTTTTGTTAGATTGATCCCATTCTTGTTTTCCTTTATCCCAGCTTCTTGTGTTTCTACTTATGTTAATTTTTCTTATTTGTACTGAAGGTCTGCTCACTCTGCAGTGTCAGTTATTTCCTGTTCTAGTTTACAATGTTTCTTTAATTGAAGCTTAAAACACTAAATAAATTGTAATAGAGCTTTTAAAATGTGTCTTATTTTCATTTCCCTGGATAGAAATACAAATACAGCTTGACTTGATCATAATACTTTGACTTGTTTCTGACATTTTGGTCTAATCGCCTCATCAGGGCAATAAAAGCTTTCAGTCAAACATAGAACAGCAACATTGCCTGCATAGATAATTAGAAAGTTGATAATAATATTTTCACAAAATGTTCAAATAATAATAGTACTTTATTGCATAGCAAAATAAATTATTTGGGTTTGATTATTTATTCTAGTCTCATTATTATTATTCTGGATCCCGAATGTTTCGATGAGATCAGCCTTTTTTCTGTTTAGTTCACGTCTTTTTAGTTATTCTAGTTTGTATTTATTCCTTGTGTTGGATTCATTCTCCTGTGCAACATAACTGGCCTTTATGTTGGTTGGTCTGTTGCTTCTGTATTTTGTTGTTTTTCCATCCCTTGTGTGTTTTTTCTCTGGGGGTATTTATGTATTCTTTAAATTAATCTTTTAACTTTTAGATTTGTTGCTTTTCCTCCACATTTTAATTAAAAGGCCTGACCACCTTTGCTAATGCAGAGGCATCTAAAAACTGGACGACTGCTGTTTGACACTGCTAGACTCAGGTGTCCAACCTCAGTCCTCCAAAGTCCTGCATGTTTTATTTCAGTCCCTGGTCCAGTCAAATTGTTGCTCTTTAGCAGGAATCTGCAGCTATTTGACAAACTGAGGACGGAGTTTGAATCTGTTTTGGACCACAGACAGCCAAAACATGTAGGATATTGTGTCTGTAGACACCCCTGCTGTAAAATTACAATAGTAGAAAATATAAGGAATGCATTTCTGCTGAAGGTCAAAATAAGGTCATTTGTAAAAGATGTGCTTTTTGGAGACAAGAGTTCAGCAGCGTTTAAAATGCTGAAAACCAAAGCAAATAATAAAAAGATACATATTATAAAGGAACAATTTCAACAAAAATAAGACAAATGTATTAAATTAATGTGATCTTTCCATGTTTTAAATAACTGAATAGTTTAGTGATGTGAACGTTGGCCTTTAATTCTTTTCTTCCAGAGTAATCGCTCACAAAACGCTCAGTGCTTCAGCAGACAGACAGAGCAGCAGGCTGATAATAGGGGACATAAAAAAATAATGATTATCCTGCTATGTAAATGGTAATTAAAGGACACTAAGTGCTGCAGGCAGTGTCCTCGCTTGGTTTTGGTAGGAACGGACCCAGCTGCTGGGAGTCGCTGGCCTCTGATTCTTATTTGTCAAAATGAGGGAAACAGAGGAAAAAAATCTGCCACTTTCCATTTAATCAATTAACTTTAATTAATTTAATGGAAACAGCGATCAAAGTGATTAGAGAACACCTCCATGTTCAAACCTCTGCAGCTTTAGGAGAAACAAACTAACGGTGACGGATGTTTAAATGTTCATTGATTGGTTTCCTCAGTAAAACACAGCAGAGAAACTAAAAGTTTACATAGACGTGTGCTGCCATCTAGTGACGGTCTCTGTCTAAACAGAAATAAAAGGAACAGATGGGACATTTTTCTGCTAATATTATTATGATTTCTTAAATTATTTTTAATCTGTGCTCTCTAATGCAACTCTTCCTAAATAGAAATATTTTATCAAATAAATCCAAAGATGTCTTTGAGCTGCACAACACCTTTTACTGTCATCATTATATTTATGAATGAAACATCACAAAGCAGTTCTTACTAGTGTGATGGTCGAATCCATGGCCACACTCCTATGTCAGTAACTCTTTATGCACAATTAATTTTTTTCATACAAACACAACACTTTAGTTTCAATAAAAACATTTTTTAGTTAATTTGGATTCATTTGTTCTATTTGTTAGCGTGTGCATTTAGTTAACACATGTATTTATATCAACTTAAAGTTAATTTTGTTTGCTTAAGATGAACTCTTTCTTTCTTTTCCTGCCGGTACTTACCTGCTTTGGAGTGGCCAGACAAAAGATGGGGGTCAGGGCTCAACAGGCTTAAATGCTGATTGGACTGAACCACTATTTCCTGCTGGCAGGGGGAATTTGTAGTTTCTTTGTTTAGATACATTTTTGTATTTAAGTAAATGGTATTTAAAGTTTAACATTTTTTATTTTAATTTTTGGGTCTTTAGTTTAGCCCAGAGGTTCCTAAACTGTGGGGCGCGCCCCCTAGGGGGGGCGCCGTGCCATTGCAGGGGGGGCGCGGGAAGCCGTCTGGATGAAAAAAAAAAAAAAACATGAACACTATATGCGCTGGATTTTTACCTTAGAATTGCCAACTCTGTTATTCCTATGTCAATTTGATACAATAAGTGTTTCCGCAATTCCCATATCTGTGTCCTCTGTTACTTTTATCAG
>NW_015114192.1:28414-29689 GCF_001443285.1 Poecilia latipinna | reverse complement strand
CTAGACGCTCGCCTGGGTTTCCACCTGTGAAGGAGACCTGCTGCTGCTCCGGTGTGTTAGAATCATGGCAGCAAAACGCAAAGAACTTTTCACAGTTTTTCCCCCAAACTAACCGACTGAGTTGAGTAAAGCTGCTGGATGCAGGTAATGTTAGCTAAAAGATGACTAGCTAACATCAATACAGAACCTTAAGCTTAACAAGTAGCTTGTAGGCTACCGATGTTGGTGTCTATTTTTCAGCTACGATTCATTTTGCCACCCAAAAAGTTGATTCCCCCCCTTGTTCGTCTGGAGCCAGGCTGAGTATAACAGGGAGTCTCTAAGAACCCCCCTCCCTTCGCTCACACATATCGTTCAACCAGACAGTTATTTGTAAGCCATAGGGGGGCGGGGGGCAGAAATAGTTTGGAAACCACTGGTTTAGCCAAACTTTGCTGTACTGTTATTTGTTTTTGGTGTTATTTTTAATTGTATTAATGTTTAGTTACCCCTATTGTGTCTTAATTGGTCTGATCAGCCAGTATATAAACCCCTGTGTGTCATTTCTTTGTTAGGTCAGTTATCTTTGTTTGTGCAGCCAGTTTTTTTTTACATTTTTGCCTGAGTTCAGTTTTGTTTCTTTGACCTCTTTTATGAGCTCAGTTTATCTTTTCTCATTTATAATCCTTGAGTTAAAATAATAATAACCCTTCCCCCCCAATTTTCCTAATTTATCCTGTGACTCCTCCTGTTTTTAACTCAGTCCATCATTCTAGTCTGTAACATTTAAGATGTTGTGCATTAAATATCTGCTTGTAAAAAAATAGCTTCAGTGAATCATATTCAGATTTATTCGGTTCCCAAATGGGCAATTTATGTTACAGCAAGTATAAAAACTAAAAGACAAAGTCTCAAAGGTTAACAAATATAAAAAAACAACAAAACATACCAAAAGGACATGAAATCCAAATCAATACATACAGAGTACAGCAGTGTATTTCATTATTGACCAACAGTTACTACAAACAATAAATCAGGTGCGAGTTCCTCACCGTGTCCTGCATTAAAAACAGATATTGCTGTAGGAACAACATCAGATGGACTTATTTCATCTTTCATGGCCAATAATCTGTACTCTGAGCAGGGGCAGATCTAGAAAAATATTTATGGGGTGGCAAAAGGGGGGCAGGGATTTTTTCAGGGGTGGCAACATATGCCAGTATATATATTGGTTTCAGTTATCAATCAAATCAAATCTTGTCTGTCTGGACTTCCAGATCCAGACAGACAAGATGG
>NW_015114192.1:13027-24386 GCF_001443285.1 Poecilia latipinna | reverse complement strand
TATATATATATATATATATATGTCTCATTTTCATGTTTAGCTTACACAGACCTAACATTGGACTTAATTTACTTGTTGCAAAATATTGTTTTTAACTTGCATTGTTTCAAAATGAGCTTCATGTAGCAATGACGATTTCTTAATGTAGTATAGTTAATTATTTTTATGTCTTTCATACTCCTGCTAATTGATATCTATTACTGGATTGGACAGCGCCTATTAGTCGCTATGTGATTCATTGAGTTATGTCCAGAAAACCATTTTACCCCAATGCAGGACGAGGAGAAATCTGTCACAAAAATATTCTTAGCGCCATCATTTGTTATCCGATATATCTATTAAATACGACTTAAAATAAAGAGGAGAAAACTGAGGTTTGATCAATTCTCTGTGATACAAGTTTCTGTTAGTTCTTTCAAGATGAAAGAAGGGGCGAATTTCTCTTTTATTGGTCAATCGTTTTATTTTAAATATGCTGTAGGAGCCGTAGTTTCATGATTAGTTCAGTTTTTGTCGCTTGTTTAACTTTTAGGAACTACAGCGGCTGCAGACAGTACGCCACAATAAAGGTACAATAAAGCTGATAAACAGGTGAAGAACCAAACTAGACAGAACCACTTCTATTCCGCCTTTTCTCGCACTGTGTCGGCTTTACGCGGACCCGTTGCCATGGTAACCGACAGATAACAGCTCCACGAGCAGATAGAGCGGAGATTACCGATCAGGGGAATCAACACCAAAAAACAAACATTTCCCACACAAAAAAGTAGCAAAACACCAAAACAGAACATTCAGTCTGTTACATTATGCTGACAGTATAATGTAACAGACTGAATCTTCTGTCTGTTGCTATATATATATATATATATATATATATATATATATATATATACTGGCATATGTTGCCACACCTGAAAAAATCCCTGCCCCCTTTTGCCACCCCATAAATATTTTTCTAGATCCGCCCTGCTGTCAGGTTTGATGTCTATATTGTCATTTTTGATAAGTTTTTGCCTGAGCACAGCAGTGGTTTAAACAGCTGCTCTACTGATGACTTGGTGGGTTGTTTAATGCTAACGGAACCAAAACACACCGAACTGCGCAGCACATGCTAAGGCTATCAAAGTCAATACCAGGCCAGCAGCAGTTAGGCTAGTATAACTGACCCACTGCTCATTTGTTCAATGTTTTCTTTAAGTTAAAACTTTTTCCTCACCTGTTAAATCTGAAGCCCTTGTTATCTAATTCATAGGGTTGAATTAACCGTTAAATATTGGGTCTATTTTTCAGATTCTTTGCGTGGCTGTGGTATTTTCCTGACCACCCATAATGTTGACTCAATCGACAGCAAATGGTGCAGGTGTTGCGCACGATAAGTCATGTAATGTCCAGTCCAGTAATTTATATCCATCAATGCTGCTGGCGCTCTATCCTTCTCTCGCACTTCCCGCAACTTAGCAGTAGGTGTCAGTTTACTTTGTGTTGCATTCAATTTTGTCGGAAAAAAGACAACATTGTCTTTTTTCCGACAACATCGGACATTAAATCGCTTAATGTCTGATTTCCCATAACTATTTACTGAATTCATAGTTGCCAGCTGGGGTGGCAAGGCTCTCATTTGGGGTGGCAACTGCCACCCCATGCCACCCCAGTAGATCCTACAGCATGGATATCCCAAAGAGAGAAAATGAATAAAATGTGTGCAGCTAAGTGTGACTTTTTTTTAACACCTAAACTTCCTGGAACTAGTTTCTGTCCATCTGTGTTTAGATGTCTTCTTTCACTAATCATGTGGGAAGTTCAGAAAGTCTTGTAGTAATTTAGATCTGTAGCATTAAAGTACATCTGATAGTTACAAACTCTGAAGAAAATAGTTTTATACAGTTTGATTCCTCTTTCTCTCCTCATACTAAATATGTCCTCTCTGAGAGGAGATGCAAACTCCTGACAGAAAGAGCCAGGCTGCGATTGGAAACCAGAATACTTAACTAGTCAACATCCTTTTGTGCAACAGTGACCTTAAGCCTCTATGGAAACAGCAGAAAATAGATCTCATGATAAACTCTGAATATTGTCCTTGACAACATTAGTCTCAGAAAAAAAAATCTTATTTCTCTTATTTCTCTTCTTCAGACAGATCAATTAAACCAATAATCATAGTCATTTATGGCTACTTTTATAACAGTTTTTCAATGCAAAACTAGATAAATTAAAGTGAAAGTAACTAAATGCTGTAGAAATGTGTCTAACTTCAATCTTTCTCACACCTATAACAACCTTATTACCGATTTGTAGCCACCAATAGCATCATTTATACCAAGCTTTGTCATTTAGACGTCAAAGGAAAACTGTTTATCTGATATTCAGATTATCTTCTTGTCAATTGAGCTTCAATCTGGATGAATGTCACAGATAATGTATTTTTTTTTTAACTTTTGGTTGAAACTAAGCTGCAGTCTGATGGAAGTGAACAAGCATCACTAAGTGGCTACAGCTGTTTTTGAGTCGCCCCTCCTTCTTGTGCTTGAATTTATTGCTTTGTGCTCAACAAGATGATACCAGTAATCTCAAAAAGTCAGACTGACAGTTAATTTCACAAATCAATATTTACAATTTACTTCTTTCAGAGTTTATTCTTGGAGAGGGCTCCACATTATCCACCTCCCAAATAAGCTGATCATATCTCCATCGTGCCTGGAATGAGTTTCCTCCCCAAAATGTGTCATTCCCCCCCCCCCCACACACACTCTCTCTCTCTCCCCTGGAAATCAATGTCTGCGTTTGTGTGCACTTTAATCTGACCTCTGATGACAGTAAATCTTTATCTGTTTCTGGACGAGCAGCAGCAAGCGCCTGACAACATTTGCCATCAGAACAAAGAAGCGAGCCTTTGTGGACTCTGGGAGATACCCGGAGCTGTAATGTTTCAGCTGAGCCATTAATCACAATGGCTGACAGCCGGACCTTCCCAGCTTCTCTTCATCGCCACAGCTTGGATGAAGAGAAGCTGCTTTCCAGGAACAGGAAGATGGAAGCCGTAGTTCCACTATCAACTAGAGACATTTTGGATGTAACACCTTGTTAAGAAAATAAATTTAAAGTATGCTAGTTTTAAAACCTAACATGTCTTTATTGAAATAGCCTAATTATAGTTTTAAAATCAGTAACTTATTCTGGCCTATTGACCTTTATGTTACTTGTAGTTACAGCAGATGGTTTGGTAAGATCTTTTGAACTGCCTTTTGTCTGTGTGGGAAACAATCAGGAGAAGTTCCAGCTTTTCACACTCATCTGTGAAAAGCCATAAAACAGCAGGAGTTCCTGGCTTTAGAGAGGGTCAGAGATGGCTCCTGGTTGGATGAGCAAAGATACGCCTTATTTTAATAAATTAAAGACAAGAATACGCCTTTACTATAAAAGTTTCTACACAGGAGTAAAAAATTAGATTTCTCCAAAGACGTCTTTGCTTTTCTTTCTTTTGTTCCTTCTTCTTCCCATTTATGTCAGGTAAATGAATGTATGTCTCTGTTGTTCTGCAGTTTCTGTTGTAATTTTATGCGTTGTCTTCTATTGGATTAAACTGCAATTCTGTGATGTCTGCACTCATTATTGTTTTTGTGTGGCTACACGCGGCCCGCCGGGAGAACCTGGGATCGAAGGAGATCGAGCCAAAAGAGCTTTCTTAAGAAATATTATAACCTAGAATCTTCTTCAACAACTTCAAACAGAAATGTTAAGATAAAAAACACTAGTCACTGTCAAAACCTAAAAAAGGTAAATAAAACATTTTACAATTATACTGCTTAAAATTTAGAATATAAAGATATTAATGTGCTTTTATCAGATGGTACAGAAATGACCTAAAACTTGTGTTTTAGACAAAGTACAACTGATTTAAGACTAGAAAACTTCTGAAGAAATTAAAATGGGGCCTGGCAAGATGTGCCTGTTGGTTGGAACCCAGTGTTCTGATGCTAAAAGTTAGCATCATTGCTAAATTTAGCTAAATTGTAGTTAATAGCCTGTGGAAACTCACAAGCATGTTGACTAACATAGACTTATCCCATTCAGTATGTTAAAATTAGTGTGAGCTAAAATTAGCCAATATGCTAATGTTAGCCTACGTGCTGCCAGTGGCATATGGGGTATCATTAGCATGTCATCTTACATTGACTTCCTATATTCAGTGTGCTAAACATGGCTAACAAGTAAGAAAAATAGCTGAAAGCTTATTTAGGGAAAAGGCTAATGCTAGTGCACTGCTAATGTTTGTGCTAATATTAATGCACCAGTGCACTAGCCTGAGAGAACAAGATAGTAAAGGCTAAGGTGGTGCACTAACTTAATATGTATATTGAGACTTTTATTTTCAAATTTTCAGTAAGCTTGATTTTCAATGGCTACACTAATCCCATGTGTAACAGTTGTTGGGTTAAATCAATTATATAATGCCCAAAACAGCAGGTAGTTCTGAATGCCATCCTCGCAAGTCAGTCGCTGCCCCTCCCTATCCATTGTGATGGCAAGCCCCAATTGTTCTTCTTTATTAGGCAAAAACACCATTCTAACAGCCAAGTTTAATCTAGAGATCATTATTATTTCAGAGATTTTCTATGTTATTAATCTAATTTGAATAGATCATTTCAATAATTTGTATAGTAATATTTCTCCAGCAAAATAACCAACTATATTTTTGTAATGGAACACAAAGAGGCATTTCTGTGATTTGGACAGAAATGGCTGGGATCTGATACACAGTAATGTGTTTTTTTCCCCTGGCAAAGTTTTATGTAGTTTTGGCATAGAGGCTGTAGGAAGAGCATTGAAAACCTTTTGGGTCTTGTGTTAGTTAAACCAAAAGAAATTTTATGCACAAGGCCTACTGCCATCAGCCCCCTAATTCCAAAATTCACCCATCATTCAACAATCCCAGGAGTGATTTAGTCCCAAGTCTGGTCATCCAAGTTTTAGCAACCTTCCTTCTATTACTTACGGTCCAGGAAGGATTGTGCTCCAGAACCCAACTATGTACAATAAAATGTTGAATAAATAAAATGTGTGGTTTCCTCACCTTTTTGTGCAAGACATGTTGTCTATGCAAAGTAGTTGCTGTGTCACCCTCAAACCTTACTTGACAGATTTGACACATTATTAAATAAACACAATTTTGTATTTTTGGATCATCCCTTATAGGGACATGATACACAATTTATGTTAAAGTGCTCAGCAACCATTTCTGGTACCCAAGAAATTGCCCATGGCCAATAGTGCTAGGCCCGTGGTTTTATCTGACCTTTGCATGCACACAGATGGTCTTTGAGGTTTTTGTTCCTCCTGAAAGCAGCAATGATCTTCCTATTCATCAGCCTTCCACTAACAGGAACAGGAAGTTCTGCCAGAGACCTTTAATCAAATCAATATTATCAGGTGATAAAAGGAAATGCCAGACACTCATCAGTTGATTTGGTTTCAGAAAATGCACCCCATGGTGGAAAAAGCAGCAAACAGCACCGTATCTGCTTCATAAAAAGCTGATTCTTGTCTCTAAATTATTTTAAACCACAATAATTGTGATTTGACTAATCTAGCAAATATGTGCTATAGATCAAATCTTGATGTCAATAATGTGTGTATCAGTTTGTTTGAAATAAACTTTGATGTCCAATTGGTGTGTACAGCAGAAATTTGGATCTTTAATGTTGTGGTTTCCAAGAAATCCACTGCTGTAAGGCTGGTGGATGACTTTAATTTGATGACAGCATTGTGGTTGCTTAGGGTGTGTAAGGGATGATTAAACTGCTCCTCTCAATACTATTCCTATACCCCAAATGTCATCAAAATACTTGAAATAATCCAAAGGATTATGACAGACAGTGCACATGCACTGACGAAAGTCAATTTTGTATTTTGTTTTTTAGTACCGTTTTTATTAATTTTTTCTACATAAGTCACAGCTCAGCTTTAAATTTCATCTCTGAGAATCTGTTGGATGAAGGGGTTTTATCCTAATGCTGTTCTGAAGGCTGGAATTTGATTTTAAATGTCCACTCTTTGAACCATGTTCTATTTAATTTTTTTCTCTCCAAACTCAGTTTTTAAGACAGAACTCACAGTTCAGCTTCTAATCTAATCTGAGCTTCTGCTAGGAGCTAGAAATGTGTGTTAACACTGTTCTAAACATCAGAAATGCACTTTAAAATGTCCATCAGCATTACCCAGAATGCATTGCATGGTGGGGCTTCAGATTTTAGCTTCTATTTCAGCTGTTTTTGGTCGCCATCACTAACAAACTATATACCGTTGTGATCAGCATAACCCCCTCTTTCAAACTAGATGGCTGAGAATGAGTTTTGAGACATGTAGAAAATCAGCACCATGACTCAGAATGGGGTGTGCTATGTTGAACTGCTGCCTGCTGCAAGTTTGATCACGAGTCTCCCCTGCTGGCAGGATTGGGTAAGTCTTTGCACTGTTAATGTGGTCATGCACCCTTCTTGGACCACATATGAGCATTCTAGAGGTCTTGCGGTGTATGATGGCACTAGAATTGCTCTTTGATCTTATTTCAGGGATGATGATTTGAACCCCAACAAGTGTCTGGAGACCTGAACGGCAGCAGCTTGCTGTGGATGGTTCAGGTTGGGCGATGACACCTTGCTATAGCTGCTTTTGGTCATCCATCTGGGGGGCAGGGCAATCAATGCAGACCAGACTCACAGAATCAACGGAGAACGCTTCTGCTTCCTGGGCATGCTAGTTCCACCTTGCGGTGTTAACGGATAGCGTGTTTTTGAAACCAGGGGCATGGTACGTATCAGCCTTCCCAGGTTCCGCCTATAGGAACAGCACGTGGGAAAGGTGACTCTAGGACTCAGGAGTCTTAAATGCAGTCCAGTCTTCTATGACGAATAGCCTCACACAGCAACATGCATGCTGACTGGTATTCTGTCTTCGATTCTACAGCTCCACCACTTCTAACTGCAAAAGGAATGAATGTTAATCTCAGGAAATCTTCAGTTTAAAGGTCTGCTAAACAACTTAAACCTCTTAAGACCTGAGCTCTTTTATTATTAAATCCGTCTTCATTTTTGCAATCATTAGGTCCCAATCAGCCCAAATATAAAATTATTTTTACATGATGTAGTTGCTGAGAAATTGTCCACATATGATGACATTCATTTTAAATTTCAATGACATTGTCACAATTGATTAATGAAATCCAAAACCTTTAGTGTCTGTTCACATTAGCATGATTTCTGAGTTCAGAAATAAAATTATACAGTATTTGTGACTGTTTCAGCAATGTTGCTCATTCAAAGTACTACTAACAAGTATGGGAAGACATGGGTCCCTAAAAAGTAAAATCCCTCAAAGTAAATTGCATTGCTGCTCTTCTAAACTGTTAATTTCAATTTCTGAATACGTTATGACACTTGAAACACTTAATTCACAGTCCAAATCTACTTCAAACTATTGGGGTTAAAAATTGGATCATGGTTACACTTATGTGTAAACAGCTTTGTAACAATTGCAATTTGCCTGTAAGCAGAGCACCTTGCAAATAAAACTGCACTCAATTTTTTCTGGTGTGCTTTTACACTCCATTGCATTTTTCAAGTTTGCCACCTTTGGTATATGGGCATTAGCTGTTCTGTGGACTGAGACATGGAGCAATGCCTTAACTGGGTGCTTTTTCCATTGGAATAAAATGTCTAGGTTCAATTCCCACTCTCAAAAGTCAGTTATCAAGTTAAGCCAAGACAATTTTTGCTACTTCCATGCAAAACTGCATGATGCTCTTCTTGGTGTGCCACACAGAGGTCTTTGCAGTACAATAGCCAGCTATTTTCCAAAGCCAAATCTGTAATTGGTACCCTCAAAGTCCATTTCTTGCCACTTGTGTGGTTGCAACTCATCATAAGGTCAGTTACACCCATCTTGGAGTTTGATATATGGACAATAATTGGTTGTGATATGGTCACTTATTTCAGTTTGACATCTTTGTTAGGTGTCTTCTGGCTCTCTTGGATGAACAGTAGACATAAATGGTAGCACATTACAATACCATTTCACCATGTAAATATATCGATATATTTGTGTGGAAGCTCCCCCAACCCTTTAGTTGGTAGCTTCATCAAACTGATTCTTATTACACTAATAACCTACATCTATTTTATTGTAATGCATTCCTCACATTTGGTAGATGTAAAGATCCAATCTCATTAAACTTGCTGCAGAGTCTGAGACGGATGACCGATCACCAAGCCTTCCAAACTCTGATTCTAGATCTTCAACCTTTGGGAATCTTACCCATTTAATCCCAGTAGCCCCATCTCTTCTCAGACTAATGCTCTGAAAATATTCCCTGTAAAAATCTTTGTAGATTTATCTATGAAACATGCTATAGCTGTTGTACAAGAGTGAACTACTAAAACCAACCCAAAATCTAATTTCATTCTCACATTTTTTGACATTTCTAATACCCTAACATTTTCTACAAAACTAATTCTCAGTGATCATAACTGGACATTATTGGAAATAGTTTAATTATGCTATTTTTAATTCCAGCTTTAACTTTAACTCATGTTGAAATACTAGATGGATCCTGATTCTATTAAATTAGATCTCAATTTAGGTTAGATTTACTCATAGTTTAACCCTCTTAAGACCATCATTGTAAATGGGCCGCCTGTTTTTATTTTATAGTTGTCAAATTCTCAAAATGTGCAATAAGTCTGAATTTTTGCTTTTTTTCCCAGAACAACCTCAGCTTTCAGTATTTCATAGTTATTTAACATTTGTCTATTAAAAATTTAAAAGTTTAAAGAGAAAAAAATCAGAATTGAAATTTTCAGGTTTATTACTTAAACTTTCAAATGACGGGGATAAACAATTTAAGATTAACAATTTCAACTTTCAACTATATTACATAAATGCAGAGAAAACTGAAGCCTGGCCTCCAATGTACAAGTTTTTATGCCTGTTTTTATAAAAAATAATTTCAGGCATTTTCATTTTTGTGGTAGGCTCTAAAGCAGTTCCCCTCCAGCTGCAGACAGAATCCCATTCTGGATCCACCCATACTTTATCTGTAATACTTCAGGTTGAGAGGTGCTGGTACCCATCTCCAGTGGTCAAGAGCAAGAGGCAGGGGACACACTAGACAGGTCACCAATCCCTCACTTGGCTGATTTATTTTTTCTCACAATGAATCTTTTGGCAGAAAAATTGGTCTTTTTTTGTTGCCAAAATCACTTTAAGTTAAAATATTACATAGGCCATTATTTTTGGAAGACCATTATTTTATTTTCAACATAGTTATTGCACAAATTATGCAGGAATCAAGATGGAGCTAACAGTTAGCCAATAGCTATGTAGCGTTCATATGACTAACGTTAGCTTGTACAAATATTTTACACAACCTGGTTCACTGGTTATGTCTTATCTTCACTGCCTTCAGTTATCAGCCTTCTGGGACCCTTTATCAGTCTGGATTTTCTTTTAGACATTTCCATAATTTTATGCCTGATTTCAGCTTGTCCTCTGCCTTTTTCTCTCTCTCACCGCTACTCTGCTGATGCAGTATGAAGCTCTGCAGAGAAATTCCTTTACGAAAATATTTACTCTCTGATTATTTTATGAACTTTCTAATACTTTTTGAAGTTTTTTAATGCAACCAACCGTTCAGGAGTTGCGATACAGAGTAGGTTGGGTGACAAATATGACACAACTGAGAATCTTGTCATTGGTCAAGCTCATATCAAACTTTCCCAGGTTGCTACCATAATGCATCATATATGCACTGAAAACACAATATCTCAGCTTTTCTGCACTTTTGGAATTTTTTTGATGAACTGTTCAGAAATTATGGTAATGGGAAGTACACAAGCCGAATCCTGTCGGCGCTGACAGGTTGGTTGTAAGAGGGTTAATCAATGTATAACTTAATAAGCAGAACACTTGTAATCATCCCAATTTCATTAAAATTAATTTGATCATTAACATTTTAGTAGATCACATTCTTAAGAGTATTTTATATATTCATCTAAACATGTTTAACTTCATTATAACCAAAGTAGAAAACTAATCAGACAATAGTGTAACAGGTGTTTTGGTATTGAAACTGCTCATGTCTCTTATAAGAGCTTGAAAATATTCTATGAACCATGTGCTAATTTTTATTCAGTAAAATTTTTGAGAATGAAAACATCTATTGTTCCTGCCTTGGGAAAATGCAGGGAGGATTAGATGGCAATGAATTCATCCTTGGCCTTGGTAACACCTGCATGGTCTCTGGTGTGCAAACAGCAACATGTCATTACAGGCTGTTTCAGATCAACTCTAAACTGGATTAGAACGCACCAAAAAGTAGAAACACCTTTATAAAGTTATTTAGCAAACAGCTAGTCAGATCACTGGGGTGGAACTGTCTTAACTACCATGCAGTGGTTTCTAAAGGGTCAGATTTTTGTATTTTGTTAAGAATTTCATTTTTTGGCTTTGGTTTCTGATAATGTTGAGATGCTGTGATTTAATGCACTTTATTCTTTGAATAAAATTCTTAATGATTTTTAAGTTGAATAATGACTCTTCTTTATGGTTTCACTTTTACACACATGACATTAACTGACCTCGGTAGATGAGATAAGAAGCAACAGGTAGTAAAAATTTGTCATCTCTCCATCTTCAACAAAATGTAACTAAGTACTTATATCCACATTGGCAAATAATTTTAGGAAGCATAGTAAATGATTATTAAAATATAGTTACAGTTTGTAAGATGTTATTATGTCAAATACTTATTACTTTACCTATCTAAAAACAAAGAGCAATAAAATAGAATCTTTTTACCAGAAATATAGTTTAGATCAGATGCTTTCATGTGAACTTTGGGGTCTGTCATCAGGAATTTTTTGCTGTAACCTGTAGTTTGTTATACTATACCACTAAAATGTTGCAGTAAAATTTCCTCAAACTGTGGATGTGAAGTTAGGAGGACAACTTCCACATCAATTTGCACTTTGTCCCTTTAATTTGATAAAATGCAAGCTCATGGTTTTAAGACATGGGGAAATAGGATCAGCCAACTTTTTGAGTGTCATGATGCAAGACTTAAATCTTAATCTACCCTAATCTTCACATTATAAAAGACTGAATTTTCACATTGTCAGTGCACACATTTAAACATGTCAATACAAAAATATTGATATGAATGTATTTCACTATTTTTAAGGAATAGTCCAACTGGGGAAAACCTAACTTAGGGGTTTTTTGAACTTAGGGGTTTTTTGAACTTAGGGGTTTTTTGAACTTAGGGGTTTTTTGAACTTAGGGGTTTTTTGAACTTAGGGGTTTTTTG
>NW_015114192.1:0-646 GCF_001443285.1 Poecilia latipinna | reverse complement strand
GTAGGGTTAGGGTTAGGGTTAGGGTTAGGGTTAGGGTTAGGGTTAGGGTTAGGGTAGGGTTAGGGTTAGGGGTAGGGTTAGGGTTAGGGTTAGGGTTAGGGTTAGGGTTAGGGTTAGGGTTAGGGTTAGGGTTAGGGTTAGGGTTAGGGGGTTAGGGTTAGGGTAGGGTAGGGTTAGGGTTAGGGTTAGGGTTAGGGTTAGGGGTTAGGGTTAGGGTTAGGGTAAGGGTTGGGGTAGGGTTGGGGTAGGGTTAGGGTTAGGGTTAGGGTTAGGGTAAGGGTTAGGGTTAGGGTTAGGGTAGGGTAGGGGGTTAGGGTTAGGGTAGGGTTAGGGTAGGGTTAGGGGTTAGGGCTAGGGTTAGGGTTAGGGTTAGGGTTAGGGTTAGGGTTAGGGTTAGGGTTAGGGTTAGGGTTAGGGTAAGGGTTAAGGTTAGGGGTTAGGGTTAGGGTTAGGGTTAGGGTTAGGGTTAGGGTTAGGGTTAGGGTTAGGGTAAGGGTTAGGGTTAGGGGTAGGGTTAGGGTTAGGGTTAGGGTTAGGGTTAGGGTTAGGGTTAGGGTTAGGGTAAGGGTTAGGGTTAGGGGTAGGGTTAGGGTTAGGGTTAGGGTTAGGGTTAGGGTTAGGGTTAGGGTTAGGGTTAGGGTTAGGG
>NW_015114191.1:135584-156408 GCF_001443285.1 Poecilia latipinna | reverse complement strand
GTGAAAAGTTAAATTTTACTTTATTTTGAAAAACCCACGCCTCTGGTTCCTGTCTGTCTGCCTGTGAAGCTGAATGCTGTGTGCTGCACTGTTTTCGGAAGTGAAGTAGAACTAGAGGCGACAGTCCGAAGTAGAGGGAGAGAAAAGGTGGAAGAAAGAGAAGGTTACCAATGAAGATTAAGGTGAAGACATTTTTCTTCAAGCCTAATGTGTTTGTGTGCGTTTGCGCTCGAACGGCAGCATTGTTTGACCTTCATGCGTAATGTTTCAGATACATTTTGAAGGCTCCCTTGTTATTCAATCAGCAGCAGGAAAACAGTAATGTTTAAAGAACAGCCCTGACATATGCTGCCTGCACTGTGGAGTAAACATTGTGTTTTGTGTGTTTTGATTGGAATCATTCAGACAAAAATGCACTTCACGACAAATAATGTTTTTTCTCAATAGGCAGCAAAGAATTTCAATTTGTTCTCTGAAAAGCTCTTAACTCTGAACACACCACAGCCTTATATTCATAAAATGAATCCAAATAGCTTCCTTTCACTGTAAAACTCTTTCACACGAGTGATTTACACATTTTGCATGTATTTACTTGTAGATTTGTACTGCAATGAAAACTACAGCGACGCCTGTTTCAGCACACGTGTGTTTGAGCGGAAACCGACTCTTTGCTCTCGAAAGACGCTCCGCTACTCGGCTGACGTTTACATCTGAAAGAATGACAGAGGCGGAGAATCTCAGGTGGTTTGATTTGTTTTCATCTGGTGTCCATATCTATATTTGATCGTGTATTTTTGGATGTGCTCCATGAACCGCATACAGTGACTTATGAAAGCCTCTCATGAAATTTAAATCAAAGTCAAACTCTGGCACTGCTATTTCAGAGGTCTGAAATACTCTGGATTATTTCATATTGTGAATAAAAATAAATTTAAAAAAATAATACATAAATATGTTTCAATGTCGACACGTAAAAGTAGATTTTGTTGCATATCTGCTGGAAAAATAATACATCTTTTTACAAAGACAGTTCTGTGCAATTATATATTTTTTACACCAAAAAGACATAATTTTGTGCACAAGTTGCTATTTTCTTTTCAAAGATTTCACTGTTAAGCTAAGATTAGATGGTGAAACTTAAATTTTTTTGGTTCTCCATCAAAGATTGGAGAACCAAAGCAAAAGTTGCCGTGTTGCTGAAAATGGCAAAATAATACAGGAGTCAGTGATGACATCTCAAAAATAATAAAAAAATAGAATCAGCACAGTATCCTCAGTAGAATGAAGAGACAGAGTTCCTCCTATTCAAGGTTGTGGTTAATCAGCTGAAGCCATGGTGTAGTGACCTATTGCTAGCAGACCTGTAGTGACCTAGTGCTAGCAGACCTTTCAATATATTTTTTTTTTCTAAGAGGGGGCATAGTACCCTTTAAAGAAGGCAATGAGAGCAATGATCTGGTTCCAGACTCTTCGCCTTTTCTTCGCCAAGGTTCACGTAAAGCAAACAGTCAAAACTGCATATGAATAAAACGAACTGCAGCCTTCCCTTCACGTATCGTGGCTTTGCTGTAATTGCAGCATCTATAAGTTAAATATATCTATATTGTGATTTTGCTTTATTATTATTTACACCTATTCCTGAATTGCAGTAACCCCAAACTAAGCTGGAGCAGCAAATGTGTTTATTAATGTGGTAATTTAAACTCACAATTCTTTAAAGATTGAGAAAAACAAATTTTTAATTTTTTTTTTGGTCCCACTTGTTAAAAAAATCATGACAGCAGGAAGCTTTTGATGACAGGTCAACCCTGCAGACGTACAAATTCACGACCTGCTTCCTCTTCAAAGTTCTGCTACTGAAGTGTGTGGAGGTGTGAATAAATACTCACTGATATTTTTGAGTTCTAAAAAGCTTTGGGGCCCGACTCTTAACACAATCCAGCTTTAAAGGATAACTTAGGATTTTTTTGAAGTGCTGCTCTTCTGAAGTAAATGCCTCCAATATAGTTTTTATAATCAAAAAAGGGGGCCGAGACAAAACGGTTCTTGGTCTATTCACAAAGCTGCTGCTGGAAATGCAGGTAGGAGGCTGTGCGGCAGGGATCAGCTTCCTGTGTAAAACGCATCCTCAGAAGATTCTTAGTCTGAGAAAAACTTGCTAAAACAATATGCAGTAAACTTGCTTTTAAAACCGTTTCATTATTATATCAAACACTAGGTCAGAAATGCTAAACAATCAATCACTGTCTTCTTTGGAAATACCAACCAGTTCAAACATGAGAACAGCTAAAAGGGCCATTTACGTAAACCTCTACGATGTTAAGATTGTAGAGGTTTCAAAAATCTGAAACTGTCCCTTTAACTCACCCAGAAGAATGTGTGAAGAAGAAGAAATGACCATATGCTATTTTTTTTTTTTTTAAAGGATTTTCAAGGTATTTTATACAAAGAAAGAAAAACTCGTAAAGCAACATGGAAGTGAGTCTTTAGCTCTCCTGCTCAGCACTGCCTCCAGGAGAGTATTCGGTTCAGTTGGGGAGCAAAATTGCAACATTTGTTGCATTTTCAGCTGCTGCAATTCGCTTTCACACCGTGTCAACTGAATCAAACCTTCTGAAAAACCTGTTCACCTCAGCGCCTGAGGCGGTGCTGCAACAGGAACCACTGAACTAAACGACACAGACATCTCAGAAGAAGACATGAGTGCAACTTCCTTCGTCTCAAAATGTAAACAAAAAAACAGAGTAGCGTCAGGCTTTGGCGGTTGTAGGATTTCTCTTTTGTTTTGGTGAAAGACTACGAGCCATTTCTCCTGCTAGCGCTAAACACACGCGTTTGTTTTGGTCGTGTTTACCCAGAATGCATTGCGCTATAGTTTGTTCCGTACTTTTGGAGTGGTCTCCATTCGAACTGCGTCAGAGGTGATTTTCCTAGAAACGAGACGTGGATTTCAGGCGGACCAGAGTTCGACTGTTTGTTCACATCTCCCCAAACAAAGTGGACTTTCCAAGGCAAACGGACTGGAGTTGGATTAAAGTGGACTAAACATGTGTAAGTCTCAATCAGCTGATTTATGTCTAATTTAGACATAAGACGCATTACAGCATCAGACATAAGACACTCTCTATCTATACTCGTGTTTTGTGTGGAACAGAGTGACAGAATGGGAAGCTAAAGGAGTACCAAAGTCCATCAGATATGCTGCTTTCATTGTTGATGTGGCCTAGTTTAAGCAACACCCAGACCCATTCTCATTCATCTCTTCATTCACTTGTGTGATCCTTTTGGAAATGTCTAAGGCATTGTGGAGAAAAAAAAAAAGAGAATGGCATCTTTTTCTGCTTAAAGCTTATTCAGTATCCTACAAATACGGGGAAAAAAAGTTTTCTGTTTCCATCCGTCTCAGCGAGATATTCCTATTTAAAATCACTTCACTCTTCAGCCATCGCTGAAGTGTAAATTGCCTTTACTAAGAGCACTAATGCAACCACACACCATCGCAGAATCCCACGCAAGTGTTAATAGAGTTTATACATGAGGCATGTGAAGACTCCCACCTCGTTCCTTCAGATGTTAATGAACTTAATAAATGATCTGATTTCATGCCATGTCATCTGGGAGATTAATACAAAACCAGCGGCCTAATATGAATGATGAATCCCACCGGTTGCTCGGGGTTATCTCACGTTCTGGAAACATCTCCGACTCCCTTTTTAGAATATTAACGTCACACAACAGTTCATCAAACATGTTTTTCTTATTTTGTTTTTGCAACTTTAGTGCATAAAGGTCACCTTAAAATGTTCTTGCAACCAAAAGATGGACCTGATTGGACCTTTTCAATCTAGTCTCACCTCGTGTTCATAATTGTTGTATTAATAGCAATTAATTGAACAATTGATTGGACAATTATTTGTAAAAACCAATGACTCTTACCTAAAGGTTCTGCTTTTCTCCTACAGTAGACCCGCGGCGTTCTGTCAGCGACCACAGCCGCCAGCAATTATCTGAAACCTGCAGATACATGAGACCAACTCTAACAACGCTTATAAAGTGAAACCTCGAGATACAAGATTAATTTGTTGAGGTTCAATGCCTTTTTTAGTAGTTCAAAGACTAAATATACCTGAATATGTGTTAATATGCACAGTGGACACGGTTTCAGCACTACAGCAAAAGCTAATGCTACGGTGATCCTGGTCTGTGGGCTACAGCCAATCAGCGGCGAGGAAAGTGAATCCGCTGGATCGACTGCTTTCACAAAGCACTGCGCCTATTTCAACTTCCTAAACTGAATTATTTTTCGAAGGACTTAAATATGCTCTACAACAAAATCGGCAAGTAGGCAAATTTTCCACGAACAATTTGGATTTTCATTCCACAGAAAAAGAAATGGATCCACCAATACTGAACCGTGAACAGGTGGACGTCCACAGTGCCCTGTTTGGCGGTTTAGTGTTTAGAAACGCACAGATCAAAAATATTTTCAGTTAATTTTATTCTTACAAACTTTTTGCTGTTAGGTTAAATCAGAGTAACACATTTTCTTCAAACTCTCGAGAGTCGGATAAACTTATTAAACTTGGTGCCTAATTAGTTCCATAATACCTTAAGAGCTACGTCCGTATTCAAAAGCTTAAAGTCTTAGTTTCAGAAGTGGTTGACAAACCAAATTAGCGTATTTGCTCTTTAGGTTTGTGTTTTTCTGTGTTTCTAATCCTTAGTAAATAGACACAAGTATGATAAAACGAATACAAACTTTATGTTAATTATTAGCTCCAAGTTATCCGGTTTTACAATCCTAAATTGAAGTGTATATATTATTGATTCATGCCAAATTAATCTTAATCCGAGAAAAATGCAGAAAAGACGGGGATTATTCAACAGGAAGGAAAGACCTCATGTTTTAGCTGAAGGATGAATTTATTTGTATGCATCAACGTGGTTTAATGCAGCTTGTCAGCTTCAGTCAAGGACTGATGAAATCCCCCCTTATATCTCACTACAAGCCCTAAATTATTAATTTCAACTGCCAGGTTGTCAGTCCACCAGGGGGACGTCTAACAGGAGCTTCCTAAGGATAACCTAACTGATGTATGCATGACATGACAGATGAGGAGGAAACCTGAGAAAAACTTCGCCTGCACAGGAGAACGTGTGAACTCCAAGATTTCAATCGGACCTTCATCACTATGGAGCTCAGAAACATCTTATCAAGTACTTTTGAAAGAACAAATAACACAGGAAACAAAACATGATTAACATTTTGGAAGGACATCAACATTTTATGACCTGCATCTCTTATTCAAACATGTAATCTGCTGTAAAACAAAAATCTGAGAAAAGAGGAATATCTAAAGTTGGTGGTGGATATTTTTGAGGATCGGTCAAACGTCTACCCTCGAGAACCATTTATGTTGCAAAAAAAAAAAAAAAAAAAAAAAATTGTACAAGAAAAAATACTCGAAAACCAACAGGCACCGAAGTCGCACACAAACCGGCCGCACGACACTTTGGAAGAAAATCCTCCTGCGGTTAAAACAATGACTTATCAAAGCACGAGCCACTTTTCAGAGCCCACAATGCAAACATCATTTCACTAGAAACCTGCAGAGTTGCAAAAGCGTATCGATTGCCGGCGAAGAGAAATGGTGCGAAAAGCTCAGCGGCGGCAGATTCAGGCAGGAGAATAATAAATGTAGCACTGCTTGGTGACAGAGACTGACGATTGTGACATGAAGACACAGTCGTCTTGTTTTTATATCTGCTGAGAGAAAAAAAAAATTGATGTCCCATCAGTTTATCTCTTCGCTCACGGGTGTCGTTTTCAACGGTCCAGTGGGTAAAACGGTAGCAGACAACAAAAGGAAAAAATGTCTTTAGTGTTCAAATCTTCTTGTTATGATATCCCATAAACTCAAGCTATTCTGTTTGCTAATCTGTTTAAAAATGAGCTGGTTTTCCAGCAGTTTCGTGTTTGGTCTTTCCCCTGGAGACTAACTAATATGTTCTAACAGAGCAGCTATTAGCTGCTAAGCTAACAAATGAACTCCAATAATTGTATGATGAAAAACATCCTAGATGCGACCAGAGTAAATGGAAACACTTTATTTGAAGAGGTGGGCATAAGATTGATATAAACATGATATATATAACGATCATGAACATGAAGGAGTCTTCATAAATGTCTGACTGTTGTCATGCAGTGTCATTCAGTAAGTAGACACTTTTAATGAAAAGTTGAACTAAAATTGCATTAAAGTTTTCATTAAAAGTGTAAACTTTGCAATAATGACCCTTTCAATCCAAAGCTCTGTTAAAATTTGCATTAAAAGTGCCATTAATTACCAATTGACACTTCATGACAAGAGTTAAAAACATTCACGAAGATTCCTTCTTGTTTATGACAGTGTCATGTCAAATAAAGTGTTATGGAGTAAAGCTTTGAAACATCATGTTGACAAAGCTCTCCCACATTGAGGAACCACGAGACAATAGAGTGAGAACTTACCTGCTTAGATCAACAGCATCCACCAAACAGAGCTGGTAGAGCTGCTTTCTTCACCTAGCAACCGAGCAGAATAGTTTCTGATAGGATGAAAACTATCAGAAATTTTCATCCTATATAGGATGAAATTGCCGCCCAGTCAATTGAGCCTGATTTACCTGATTTTGGGAGATTGGCGAATACTTGCATGAGAAACCGATCTAATCTAAATCCACAAAGATCTGGAAATCGGCCATTGTTCCTTTTTGCATCACATTGTGACAGACCTGCCCTCAGTGTGACGTCTGCACATGATGAACAATCATCACCTCATTGCCAACTTAATGACTTTATTGCTATGTTTCAGACAAAAAAAAAAATTGTCCCAAATCAGAATCAGCAGGTCAGACTTTTTAAAGATCGGTGATTGGCCAGAAAGACGCAATCAGTGCACCACTAATGGAAAAACGCAATTTTGAAATTGGCCTGTTTCCATTACGCAAATTTATTTTTGTAATTTCGATTCGGGCGAATAATAAAAACACAGATAGTTTAAGAAAAAGAAAAAGGTTCTTGAGGATGTATGGATTCTCCTGCCATCTGCCTCTCTGTCGCACCGAAAGTCCTGGAGATTCTGTTTGACTTTTTTTGTTGTAGATGTCGTCATTTTTAAACTTAAAATTTCCTTCACTCAAGAGGGAGTGAGTGTTTGCAGTAGTCAGAGGCTAACGGCTAGAGGGATTTTCTCCCATCTGAAAATAACCATCAAGCATTTCGAATCACAGCATTTCTCCTAAACCCTTTTACCAAAGAAAATCTTGAAGTCCTCTTCACATTGGTGCTAGAGAGTTATTGCCCTAGAAATCCTCCCTGCAAATAGCAGCAAATTTTCACCTCACACCGCTGCTGAATCATTAACTCTCAGGCCCAGAGATGTAACCGTGGCAACTAACCCTGACCCTGACACTCAACCCCAACCTGAAACACAAATTCATGAGATGTTAAATTATAATTTGCATATTATTCCATCTGTAGTTGTGGTTTGAAGAACAGTCGGGCTGGCGCGTATCGCCTTGGGTCTTAAACTGGCACTGATAAATCTCATTGAAATGTATGGCAGAGTAAATATGCAAATTATATCAGTAATTCAATAAAAAGCTGTTATATTGTTTTTCTTTACACCTCATTACATTTCCATCATGTACCTCTGACCTGATGGGCTCACAAACGTCCCCTCTCTTATCTTTTAAGAAACTCCTGTCTCATTATCAGCAACCAACAGGACAATTACTGCAGATCTAAAGCTGCAGGGATGTGAATAACATTACGTTTTAGCTAGAAAAGTTGACATTTTGAATTTAAGAAAAAAAACTTATCTCCATAATTTAGTTTCTTAATGTTCATCTTCCCTGCCCATCAAATGCTTTGAAATCAACGTTCCTTAAAGTCCTTAGTGCCGAGCAATTAAATGTCGTCTCTTGCATGGAAGGAAAGTCACCGACAGGCAGGAAAGAAAAACGAGAACAGAAACCAAACAGGTTTAATTATGCATTTCTTCCAGTTGAACTTTTTCCATACTTTGTCAAGTTACAACCTCAGACGTCGGCGTGACACGGCACCACGAAACAATTTGTAACTTTGAAAGTGGAAGGAAGCCGACGCAGGAGCTTTAGATTTTATTCCAAGTAAAATTCTGAAAGGTTACTCCAAATAAGCAGGTACCTTCAGAAGTCAGCTCGTCACAAAACAGAAGAAACCGACGTTCTCGGCTAAAAGTTTGACAGGCATTAATACTTATTCTAAGGTACCCAATCAGAGCAGCTATTAGTTGCTTGAACACTTATTACTGAGTCATTCAAACAGATGTTTCACAAATGTTATACATCTCATCTAAAAGAGATGTATAAATGTTTGACTGCATGTCAGTAACTAAGGCAGATATCTTCAAATGTTTAATGTTAAGTTTATCATATTACCCTCAAACATATTTTACTGTAGAAAAACAAATGAGTATGAATATGAGTATTGTTGATAAAATCTTAACAGAATTTATTTTAGTTAAAAGAAAGGAAATTAAACTAATTTTATAAAATGAGCTTAAATTCTGTTACAATCTTAAGTAAAAACGTATATATATTTTTAAGAAATTCAACACTTCATTGAAGAATTTAATCCAATTAAACTAACTTAACTGTAACTTGGGGGCTTGTAATTTATTTATTCTTTACCCTGTAAATATTCAGTTTCCAACCTTTCATCTTGGCGTTTCCACATGAAAGGGATCCCATGACTGGGATCGAGAAAAATCCACCGAGCAAAATGTCTCTCCATGTGAGATAAAAGAGCTGAGAGTGGCTCATTTGAAGAGATTACTGGAGGCCATCACTATTTCTGTTTCACCCCTCACCCCTCCCCAAAAAAATGTCTTGCCAATCTTTATGGTGGGTTGGAAAAAAACAAATCCACGTTGTAAACATGCTAATTTAGCGCATCAATAATTAAACCTTGTAATTTTTTTGGAGACCTGGAGGCTCCATCGCCTTGTTCCAAGTATTCATTAGTAATCCCATGATGCCTTGTATTATGTTGATTAACATGATGGAGTGTGTGTTGACGCCCTTAGCTTCAACGACTGATGTGTGTGTGTGTGTGTGTGTGTGTGTGTGTGTGTGTGTGTGTGTGGAGTCAAGAGCCATCTGTCTTGAAATATTTCAAGCCATGATTTTCAGGTTTTTATTTGCCAAAGATTCTGCTGCAGGTGTCCAGTTCACAGCTACACCACATGCTACGCAGCTCTATGCCATGCAACCTGGAATAAAAAGCAACAACCAATCAGAATGAAATGTTTCTGACTCGAAGCTGAGGCGCTTCAGCAGAAAGTGGGGAGTTTTCCGTGTTTACCAGCAGCTTGGTCCGGTCAGAGCGGCTGGACAAGAGGAACCTCCTTCCAACCCGGGAAGGACAAACAGGAATCTGACGTGGCGACACTGCCACCGTGTGGCCTGAGGGCGCAAATGCAGTAGCTTCAAGTAAAATTCATTTCTTCCTTGCGAACACTTTAACGACCCCTTAGACCAGCTGGTTCATTTCCTCACATCCCGACTGAGAACATCACAGTTGGTCTGTCAAAGTAAGCAGAGAAGAGGGAAAAACTGTAAACCGTAATGAAGTTACTGATTAACGTCTGCCTTAAGATGGGTGGCATTATGGCATGCCCTGCAACCTTTGCCCAGCAACTGACTTTATTATTTCGAAAAAAAAAGAAAAAAAAAGGTGGGGAAGAGGAAGGAAGACTAAAACATAAAGTAGCTTTTGCTTCCTTCTGAAACATCGGCTGTACAGGTAAGCTTTTTATTTACCCAATTTTGCCGTTTTTGAGCTACTTTGTTATTGTTATAATTGCTGCTATACAATAAGTGAAAAGTTTAGGATGTTAAGCATGAAAATTGCTGAAGAACTGCCAGACAACTTCCCAAACATCATGTGACTTTGAGTGGGAGCAAAATGTCTCCAGAAGCTAGAAATGCTGTTGGCTAACGTTTCCTTCAGCTTTGTATTGTTGACCAGGTATGTCAAGGTGGACACTGAGGCAGGAAGGAACAAGTAGATTGTAGTTTATTCAATCAAGAGTTCTTGAATAGGCTTTAAACTCCAGACTGATTGGTCAAACTTCACACTGAGACGGGGTAGAGTTGCCAAAAACAGCACTCAAGTAGTGAGCAGCATTATTTCAATATGTTAAGTAGAAGTGGAATGCAGTCAAAAAATACATAAGCATAATAAAGCCACTTAAGTTATGAGTAACTGTATGTAAAATAACAATAAAAAAAGAATAAAATTCTGGTATTGTAGGCCATAAAATGAAACTTGAATTATTAGAAAATAATAGATTCATGCAGAGAAAACACGTTTCCAATTTAAAAAAATAAATAAAATAATTGTAATAAATACAAAGCTTTGGAAACTGATACTTCCAGTAGTTAATGTTAATATGTTAGGACAGCTTGAATCATGTCGAGTGATAATATCTGTTCACTGTGTTTTCCACAAACTTAGCCAATAGAAAATAACATCAGAGCAATGAAGCTTGGTTACAATCCAGAAATCTGACTTTTATACTGAGTGATACTTCAAAGTAATTTTACTGAAGTAGAAATATAAGGTGCAGAGCAACAAAACTGCTAAGGTTTACTCCAGAATGTTTCTGGAGTAATTGTGCGGTATTGATAGCGTTTGTCCCTTCCTGATTCCCTTTTTTGTATCTTTCAGAACGTCAAACCAATTTCAATATGAGCTAAATGCAACACAATGGATCACAAAATCCAGTTTTTAAATGAAGTTGTTTATTTTAATGCAAGGGGAAAAAATCCAAACCAAATGACCTGTGAAAGAACCCACAGGGTTTTATTGGAGAAGCACGATATATCGGCTTTATCATCAGTATCAACCGATATTGGTCTTTTTGGTATCGGTAAATAAAAGTAGGCTGATATGAACAACTGATTTTGTTTCCATATCAGTTTGGAGTTTGTGTCTGGAGTGGGAGTGTAGGAGGTTGGTCATGAGATGGTGATGCAGCAAAGGCTTATGGGTAGTTTAGCTGAAGCAGAGGTGAAGTCAGTGGTGTGGTTGTTTCTTTCAAGGTGTCAAATGGGTATTAAAAATATTCAATATATACAATAAAGACAAATATCAGGTATCGATATCGGCACAAATTTTCATATCGGTATATCCCTAGTTTTTTGTATGACTGGACCAATCAGATCATGCCACTTACACAGTCACCAAAAGAGAGTTTTACACTAATTACAATAGAATAATTTGTTGTGTGACCATAAATTTGTGTTTATGAAATCAAATTAAATCCAATTCCAGCCGCGCTTTACTTCAATTTGGATCTTTCCTGTAATAATATCTTATTGCTATTTCTCCTTTAGGTTTGGCGGGACATAAAAATGGCTCCTTGGAGCAGCTGCGTCTTTGTGTGGATGTTTCTCGGTGTGGTTTTCTTCTCAAACGCTCGTTCTGCAACTATTCCTGATGTCCAGAACCTCAGAGGTTCTCAGAGACATCTTCTGGTAGAGACGGACGAGGAAACATCCACTGCTTACAGTTCCAATTTCACAAGTACGTAACAAACCACTCGATGTCCTCCTGTTAACGAACAACGACAGATGGAGATGCAGTTTAAATATCAGTTTTGATACAGTTCAGTTTTCTTGCTGTTCCACAGTAGCGGGAGCCACAAATGCATCCATCCAGTGGTCCTATCTGGCAGCGGGACTCGGTACGATCCTCTCCTTTTCACTCTTCGTCGTGTTGGCCATCAAGTTTCGACTCTTCCACCGCTTCCTGGCCAGCTACAGGCACTCCCTGCTCCAGGAGACCGACGGGGCCAGCCAGTACGGCCAGGAGGACACCTCGTACCCAAACGTGTCGGGCCAAATGGGAGTGATGGGAGGCACTGGGAGGGGAGGGGAGGACGACGACGATGGCTTCATCGAGGACAACTACATCCCGACCAGTGAGAAGGACAGGGCCGAGAGAGAACGCAGGGAGGGCAAAGTGGAGGAGATGGAAGACAGTGATGATGATGATCTGCACTTCAGCATTGGGTGATTATAGACGGAATTACAGAAAAACTGCTGGTTCATAACTCAGATTAATATTTTTTTAGAAACCATCGCAAAGAGTTTTTTAATATTTGTGTTTCTGCCCATTTGATGATAGTTTGCAGCCCATTTGGTCCTTGACCTATTTTAACTTTACCCAGTTTGAAACAAGAACCTCATAAAAGCTGCTGTAGGTAACTATTCTAAAAGAAAAAAAAAAGTTTTTACTTGCCACAGTATATTATGAGACAGATAATGTGTGAAAACAATCAAACTCCTCTGCCTTTTCCCAGGGCTAACTCAAGAAATACACCGCTCAGTCATACAAGCAATCAGAGAAGTTTTTATTTCCCAGACCAAAAGCAGACCATACCATTTAAAAATAAGAAAAATTGTCAAGTGAAAATCACAGATGCATCCATCACAAAACAAAGACTTTTTCACATAGTTAACTGTCCCATGGTGTTAGTGCAAAGCTCAGGAGTACGCGGCAGATGTCACAGTCGGGAAGGGGGGGAGGTTATCCCGTGACACCGTCAGTTCCCAAAACCACACACAAAAGCCACCTTGTAAAAGCACATGCAGGGTCAGTGCAAACTTGCTGCACAGAGTAAAAAGCTTGTGGGGTCCAAATGACCCCGTCTCTGAAGACCGCTGGAGAATGAAAAAGCTGATTAAGTTGATCGACACAATCAAACGACTCAATAATGTCTACTTGTAGTTCCTCAGTAAGACACAATCAGAGTCAGGCAGAGGGTCTTACCACTGTCAGTCATGCTTGTGTACGCGCTTGCCATCATCATAGCCTTTCATGAATGCTAAAGCTAGTTAGCATGGCCACTGATGACAGCTGATAAAAAGATTTACTGGAATGCTAAGTTGTTTCTCCGCCATTGGCACATATAGCAGCGCGTACCCAAGCATGATTGATGTCACCAAGACCCTCCCCTTGGCTCTGATTGGCTTATTTCTGGAGCGGTTTATTTCTACAACAGCTCATAGAGGAGGTGGAGGAATTTGATCTTTTCAGAGATTATCTGGCTCATAACGTACTGACACACCATGGTGACGGATTGAACAAATATGTAAAAAAACATATTTTTACTGCAACTTTAAAACAATTCAGTGAAGTTACAGCCTCAAACACTTCACCACACTGGGAAGGGCAGCAATGTTTTTTTTTTATTTTTATGACAAGCGTCTGGCATATCTACTGGCTCAGGTATTTCAGGTCTAGTAATAAAGTCGATGAGCTTGCAGTTGCACTTCTTGTACGCACTCTGACCTCTGATTGCACTTTTTTTCCCCTTTGTTCTTCAATTAAAATGATTTTATTCACGTATTTTCTGTTTTATGTAGAGCTTGAAGACCACACAAGCCCCCCCCCCCTCTCACCCCGATTATACTCAGTATAAACACTTTAAAACATTTTAATGCACATGTGAAAGATACGGATATGTTTTCAGAATGACTGAACTCTGTCTCGAGGTGATTATGTTTGAAAATGTAAAAACGAATCACGTTTGCCACACCTTGATGTTCACATTTATTTTTTACATTACATATATAAAATTTTCTCTGAATAAATTCATTCATTGCAATGTTCTAAATGACTTAAATTACATAAACTTTATTTACAATACCTGTGGAAAAAAAAAGAAAGTACATCCCTGGGTCTGCGGTGTCTGTTTTGGTCCCATATGTCTGTCTTTTTTTTCCATTCATCCAAACCAAAGTGATTCTGGCAAATTCTTTATTGGAAACCGTTTCAGTTGCTCTTGACCTTTTTTTTTTCTTCTTCTTCCCCCCCCCATTTTCCTCTTAATTATTTACACATTTAACAGATGAACTGAGGTCTATTGAGTTTCAGACTTGGTCCACTCCCTCATTGGTAAATGTCCCAAATGCTTTCCATTTCTGAATAATCTTTCCCTCTGCAGAAATAAATTGACTTTAAATTGTGTGGAAATTTTCCTCTTAACCATAGAATCTATCGGCAATGAGAGGAGATGTCAGCGTCTTATTCAGGCGTTGGAACGAAAAGCCCCTTATACTTGGGAGCGGCTGCATTTTGGGGAAAAATTAGGAGTCATACATTTTACAGAAAAGCTACGGATTAAACACACAACTTTTTATGAACTGTGTAATTGCTGTGAGAGCCCTGGTGGAGCCAGAAAAAAAAAATCATCCACTTCCTGTCTTATTCTTTGTCGTTTCCACCAGTAGAGACATCTGGCTGTTAATCATGTGACTCACGTGATGTGATAAAAGTGGGTCCACTGCAGTTTTGCAAAATACATCGCTGTCTAAATTGCCATGTTTCCATTAAGCAAACCTGTTTTCATGATTTCAATTTGCTTTTACTTTGACTAATGGAAACGCGACTACTGAAACTTGTAATAAGATTCTCATCTTTATTACTTAAGCAAATTGCAAAGTTTCTATTCCAGTCCAGTGCTTTGTCCTTGTGTTCTGGTCAGTTTGGTCCGTTCAGATCAGACTTGTCCTGCTGGTAGACACGTCTCTCCTGGCTTGACTCGTCTGTCGAGGCGAAACGTTGAACATTCGGACGCCGTGACCCCCCAGCCTCCTCGTGCTCCTGACCCTCAGTCTCCTCCTCATCCTCTGTTCCCTTCTCCTCTTGAGATGCACCATCACGCCGTACCCCACAACGGCCAGGCCCGTACCGGTGCCGGCAGCCACCAGTACCACCCCGGACACCAACATTTCCCTCCTGTCATGGCTCCGGCCGCCCACCATGGCCACGCAGAGCAGGACCGTCCCGCACAGCGTCACCGCCAGCCCCACGGCCAGGATCAGCGCCGGATCGGCCCTCCCTCCGCTCCGCAGCCGCTCAATCTGACGGCGACTGTGAACGCAGTTCATGTCCTGGATGGCAGAGCTCAGGAGCTGCTTGAGCAGAACGGCGAGGGCCAGGAGGCAGAGCGTGGTCCCCACTCCAAGACGCCACTCCACGGAGAGGCTGTTAGTGGTGGAGAGAAGCCCCACTCCACCAAGGCCCAGTCCCAGTATGAGTGCCACTGAGGCACAGTAGCAAAACAAGGACCGTCTGGGGTCTCGGAACCACCAGAACTGCACTTCTTCCTCCAGCATGTGCTGCTGCGCGACCAAGGGGCCCAGGTAGAGGCTTGGGGGCCGACGCATGCTGTAGTAAAGGCTCTGCATCTCAGGCATGGCACGCCAAGACTCTGATGCTGTATTAATGCTCAGAATGCAACACTTTAACCAGACTGAGGTCTATATTCATGAAAAAAGTTTTTAAAAAATGCAGTTTTATGTGTTTCCTAGACACATAGTACTATTTCATATCCCAATCAAGTAACATTCAGTTGTTATAAAAATGCTACATATATCAAATATGACTTAAAAGAAATTTGATTTTGTAATGTAACACCTTGGAATTGGGTCTCTGTCTCTTTAAGAAACTCCTTCACTTTCTGAAACTCCGCCTTCAGGACGTCATCACAACTTTAACAGTGTTTTTAGGAATGTTTTACTGATAAGTAGCTCCTATAACGAGCTCAGTACATGTGCAGTTCCACCAGGTGTTGGCTAATTGCTGATGGCTAGTCTGAAGGAGCTGAGTGGGGAAGCTCTGAAGCTTGGGAGCTGTACGTCTGAGGTGGAGCGTCATCCTTGAATGCGGTGTTAGGTCCCACCAAGAGTTTTGCGCAGCTGAAGTGTTGCATGGGAGATTAAAAGATTTCTCAAACATGCATGGAAAAATCAAAGCAACACTCCAGGTGTGTCTCCGATGAGGGAATAACCTTATAACATAATCTAAAGCTCAAAAAAGTCGATCTTAAACAATAACTGTTGCTTCAAATCGACTTGCTCAGTTTTTTGACAATCGTGTGTCGTCCATCCCTCTGCATCTTTGGTCAAATAATAGTTCGGAACATTCCCCAGTTGCTAGGGTTTGGTTTATTCCTTACATAGGATGATGCTCATTCGCAGTTAAAAACAACTTTTCCTAAAAGAACAACATCCAGTGGTCCAGTAGCCTCCTCATCTGCAGCAGCGGGTTGAAAAGATGTTGAGTGTGAGAGAATCCTGATCCCAAGCTGAAGGCAAAGGACTGAAGAGGATCCAGCAGTGCAGAGCAAAGAGACTGACACAGTGTGAATCTGTCTGGAGGTAGAGAAACCGCGGCGATATTTACGCAATCCCTGTACATGGCCGTCCTCTGAGTTTTCTGACCGTACCGCTGTCACCGATCGACGGTCTGCGTCCTCTCTACATTCTCCACCCCGGTGCCAGGCGGACCCTCACCCGCCCCTCTCTCATCATCACGCAGCAACTTCCATCCCGTCTGGTTCAGTGGGAAAAAGACGGGTCACAGCAGCCCTGTTGGATCATGTTTGGACACAGAGATTGGTGACATCGTCCCATTTTGCCCCAATGCAGACGAGGGAACACAATGACTGCACTACAGGAGGCAGGCAGTGGAGGGTGTGGGGGACCTGGGGGGGGGGGTCCCGGGGCAGCGCCCTGGAGAACCGAGTGATGTCAGTGTGAAGTGATAATGGTGTGTCTGTGATCCTGAGCATGGCGTCATTCACACACTGAGCTGGACTCACAGCGCCAATTGTATCTGCTTTACGATGCGCCAATAGGATTTACTCAAATGAAATAATTTGATAAATATTCTACACTGTTTGCTTTATGCTTTTATTTTGAATCCACAGACTTAGATGAGAACAAAACTTAAACACTGATTAAAGGTTGGTACACAAACATTATACTGAAGTAAGAGTAGCTTTACTTCATAATAACATTAGTCAAGTAAAAGTAAAAAGTACAGCGTAGTAAAACTACTCCCTAAAGTACATATTTTCCAAGTAAATGTAATTAATAAATGTAACTGACTAAATATAGTTACTAGTTACTTTGTTTATGGTGCAGGACGTACCTGTCTGCTCTCTATAGAGAATCAAATTTGTCTGTCTAATGAGAAAGGGGGAAAAAAATCTGGGCTTTCAGTCTACCGTTATTGTGGTTCACCCAGCTATAACTAATGGACAGATAACGCAGTTTTAAACTCAAACAGAGCTCAATCAATTATTCCTCTTGAAGAACTGCTGAAAAATGAAATCTGCAGTTTGCTACTGGCAGAGATCTGGTTTCTTCTTGTTGCGTCTCTGTCTCCTTATTCATTTTTTATGAATCCTCTGATTGAAATTAGAAAAACAAATGCCATGGGCAACTTTTCCCAACAATTGAGTAGAGAAATAAGGCATTCTTCTCATAAATTTTCCCCCCAGTTTGGCAACAAATTGACACTGTAACTGAAAGACACACAAAAGAATGAACACATCGCCTTTCTGCTTTACATGGACAGAATTAGACAGCATGAGGTTCAGAATTGCTTCTTGTTAGACAACTTTATAACTTTGCTTGTCCAGCTAGCATATATAAAAATGCTAGCTGGCTAGAAATGTAAAAATGTCTAGCCAAAAGGTTTGTCATATTTTTAGTAACTTATTCATAAAGTCGACATATTCAAGTATCTGTTTGTGTTCCTATGACATGTAGAATTATTGTTGATTTTCCCGCAGGCTCCACAATTTGTCTAAAAATAATTTATGAAACTGTCACATTGAGAGCCGTCAACAAAAAACATTCAGCAGTTGTCTCCCGTTTCAGATTTTTGTGGACAGTAAGCAACCACCAGGGGGCAGCAAAAGCTAAGTTTAAACAGCCTCACGGGATACACAGCAATAACAAATTCTACTCAGCAGATTGTATTGTGAAAGCAGGTTTCTGGCTTTAAACTATTGCAAAATCCACATAAAGACACACAATCTGAAAAAACAAATGGCTTTTAGGCTTAACTGCACACTTCAAATTTGTTTGTGTCTTGGCTCAGGCTTCTCTTGCGTTACATCAAGAATTCTGCATTAATCAAACAGTGAATAAAAATACAAATAATAATAAGAATTTTATATATCAATGTTATTTTACTCCAGTAAGTAGCTTTAAAAAGTGAATGCCATTGAACATTTAAACTCATAACACATAGATTGGTATATTTCAGAAAAATGCAATGTTTCTTGCTCGCGTCTTGTCGTCATGAGAGTTGAGGTGTTTAAATCCATTCCCAGGATGATGAGCTGCTGTGGGGTCCAAAATTCTCACTTGCTTTCTGAGGTAAATCAACAATAGTTGCTTGAAGACCTCCATAAAAATTGAGATCTCCAGGCAACAGGTACAAGGGAGCCTTTTTTTTTTGTAGAAATTTACCAGAATCGGCACCAAAAAGTAAGTTTTAAACCCAAACTGCTGACAGTGTTATGGTCAAAACCTTCACAAGACTTTAGTTTGTTCTATAAGCCAGACTCTTAGCTGGATTAACATCATGTTGAAAGTTTGTGACACACACAATAAATCAGACAGCTGAGATCAGATCTGTGATCACAAAAATAGAAGATGTTCTGAAATATTTTACACCTAAGACAAAATGTTTTCGGTTACAACAATGTGTGCATTTTTGATGAACAAAAAGTTATTCCACCTCCAAATGGTGAAAAGAAAAGCACCAAATCACTGAGAAGTGAAATAAAAGCCAATCATTAGCTTTTTGCAGCAGGTTTCTGTCAGCCTCTCAGCAGTCAGAGTAGCAGTGAAGGCAGCGTGGCGACACGTTTCACTGAAAAATGCCAAAACATTTGTTTTCAACCTCGGTGAACTTTATTCACATGTTTATGTGAACGCCTGACAACAACTTTTTGTGTTTTCATGATATAAAGCACTTTGAATTGCATTGCTGTTGAAATGTGCTGCACAAATAAACTTAATTTACAGACTGAAGAAAGCATGTCACATCTGTGTCTGTCTGTCTTTTGTTCCATCCAACCATCATTCCAGAACAAGACACCAAGATACTTGAACTCAATACTTGAGTTAGGAATTGACCCCTGACCTTTGATGTCAACCTCCTTTTTTTGGTGGAATTCATGGCACCAGACTTAAAGCTAACTACTCTGGAATCTAAAATAGGTGAAGTCAGTCTAAGTCTAGTCAGTACACAGCCGGATATCTGGGAAAACAAATACATTTTTAAGCGTTTTGACCTTTCATCCACACGAAAATTATGTAGTCCTGCTAAAAACGATTATCAAAACTCCAACCATTTGTTTGAGAAAACTTTGTATTCACGTATGCGTAGGAATGCGACAAATAATGGGCCATTACATCCATATATTTGCTTTGACATGATTCCCAATCGACATCGTCTTGTGTTTTATTGACTTCATGTTCAAGTAGCTCAGCCTTTTACATCTGTCCACGCAAATCAACCTACTAGCGCCATGTTCAATTCCTAACAGGAAGTGGTGGTTGTTTTGAAGCAACCTCATTGGCTGACAGGTGCTAGCTTGGTGCTACACTGCCCCCTGTAGGTTTGACATATTTAAAACGACACTGTGGCATATTTGTGCAAGGTTCATATGGATAAAAACCTTTCTGAAATCAATCCCAAGTGTATGATATTATTTTTTTAAACGATGCGGCGGAGATATGAGTTGTTTTTTTTTAAAGATTCAGTGACATGCTTAATGTTTACAAGGCATGAGAGCAATTCAAGAATCTTAATGGCAAGTGGCTATAAAATATGGCAAACCATGCTAGGGTTAGACAAAGGGACTCTCCCAGACTCCTTGTGGTTGATCAATAGCTTCTATACCTGAAAAATCAACTGGAATGCTCTTCCATGTTGGTTCACCCCCTGCCCTCAAGGAGACAAATAAAGATGGTGGCTGTGTGAGTTGGGTTGTCCGGCTTTCTCAACACTTTATTATTCAAACCTGTTAAAGGACATAAACCGGAAAGGATTAACTGAAAATTTAAGCTAGCTAAATTCAACAGTGTGATTTTAATAAAGGTGGAAATAATGTAAATATGTAGTTCTCGTATTTCTCAACAACAGTCTCAACGGTCTTGAAATCTAATTATGTTAGTGCTTCAAGTCCCTCTGTGGCTACAGCCATGATACCTGTCAGGACCTGCGCCGGCAGCTGATTGAATGTTGCAAAGAGAGAGAGAAAAAAAAAAGTCCCACTAGACCTTTGTGCTTGCTCAGCACATTTCCTTCAAAGACCAAAGGTGGACCCGGTCAGACATTTCCTGCAGGCTGTTCACGTCAGAAACAACCTGGGTTCCTGTGCATTTCAACACGCTCAGATTGTACATGAGGAAAATGGTGTCTCTCCAGCTGCATGCTTTTGGAGCTAGATAACATTATTGGGAACCAAGAAAAGAAAAAAAAGATTTATTTTCTGATTTTTTCCCCCTCCTCCCACAATGTGGCATTGAGATGATTCACACCACAACAGCCGTGATGCAAATGAGAAAAGATGAAGGATTTTGTTGTGTGCTGAAATTTATATAGAAGCTAATGGACTTCCCTGACCTTTTTTCTTATATATAGTGTTCCCAGCTGGTTGGCTGAAATGTTCAGTTTTATGATGATAAATCTGCTTCATTACAGCTAGAAATAGCTGAAGGAAAATCATCGGAGCTTCCCAGGTGATGTTTCCGAGCGCCTCGTTTCCCTGGTGCATGATGGGTTCTGGGGGATACGGTAGCTTCAGGGTCGGCTCTCACCGTAGAACAGATTAAAAATAATTACAGGAGTCAAGTTTTTGCTCAAAATTTCACCACCAAGAACAGCTATTGTTAAAAAGAGCATTTCCTTTGCATTTGA
>NW_015114191.1:125584-130584 GCF_001443285.1 Poecilia latipinna | reverse complement strand
GGAAGAGGAAGTTCGGTTAGCTAGCTAACACTTATGCTGTCACAAACTGGTTAAACTTCTTCTCTGACACAGAAGCTTCTTTTAGTCATTAACATTTACTGAGTTGATTTATTAATTCATAAAACAACCTGGATAAACACATATGCCAAACTGACAATCTACACTTGCTTATTTTCCTGGCTTCTAACAATATTAATCAATGTTATTCACTTCACCTGTCAAGAATCATGAAGCTAGGCCTACTCAGTGTATAATTTAGAAACCTCATAACTTTTAAGATAATTAAAATTCTAATTACCTTATTTCTTGTATTTGATAACGCTCGAGTATTTTTTTTTAAATACTGCAATTATAAAATCTTGAGGAAAATAATCTGGCGCCCCGCCCCACGCGCTCTCATCTCCACCAGACCAGCCAATCAGGTGGAGGCAGGAGTGAGTGGGTGTTTCGCAGCGGACGGTCTGGCAGCGGCAGCGCCACAACAAGAGCGGCTTTCAGGCTTTGTTTCGTGGATGTGAATGAGCTCGGTCACCTCCTCCAGATATGTGGTCGGATATACGGATATTGTTACTTTTGCATTTGTTCATTCTCAGGCTGCCTTACCTGAAAGGTAAGTAATATGCGTTGTATTTAAACATAGTGGTAGTTTTCTCCCCCTCGTGCGCGTCATTGGTTAGTGATGTTCAATGTAAACGGTGGTGTGTGTAGCTTAATTGGGGGCGTCCGTGGTACACAGTGCGCGCGTGCCTGTCATAGCTTAAGGGGAAAACAGAGAAATATACTCGTTATCACTATTATTAATAAGCGTTCGATACGGGTTGGCTCTTTTATGACTGGGTTGGCTTGTTTAGCTGCTTTCATGTGTTCAGGACGCGAAAAGCTGCGTCCCAGTCATGTGTTTCCCGGCTGTGAGCATCTCCAATAACCCCACCGCATTAGAGGTAGTACCAGCCTCTATGTAGTAGTCCAGACTGAATGAACCTGCTCATTTAGAACTGTGGAGCAGAGGCCCTTCTCTGCTTTCTCCCACCACAATAGAAGTAACAAATATCCCGAGAAAGCAGAGCGGTAATGTGGAAAACGGAGACAATGACGCTTGTAGCGCATCTTCCAGTTGACCCAAGTGAATTCTGCATATCAATTAGGTATTCATTTGCAAATGACAGCCGAACTACCGGCTATACTTATTCATAAACATATTATTGCGGTGATCATCCATCTGGACCCTGATATCCTCTCTCGTTTTTTTCTTCTTCTTCCAGCCACTGATGAGTGTGAGGATGGACAATTTCAGTGCAACAACAAAAGGTGTATACCGACCATCTGGAGGTGCGACGACGATGACGACTGCTCAGATAACAGCGACGAAGAAAACTGCCGTAAGTGATCCAGTTACAGCGAGGATTAGCACATTGTGCGTGTTAATGAGAGAAATGGTCTCTTTATACACGATGACGAGTTGGGGCATTTCAGGGCAAGTAATAAATCATTTACCCTCAATTTATTTCTAGTTACTAGCTATAATGAATAGTGCCTTGTTAAAGTATTCACTCCACTTTTACGTTTTTCCACATTCGGTCACTGGAGATTTTACATTGTTGACCTTCACAAAGTTGAAGTGTCAAGTACCTGACTCAGAGACACACCTTTGACTTAAACTTAAAATAAAATACACTGAGGTTTGAGACTGTAATGCAAAAAAAGAAAAGAAAGCAGACAAGTTTAAGGAGTGTGAATACCTTTGTGCTTGATGCTTACTTTTGAGTAAGGTTGTTCGATAAACAACATTTTTCCAGCAGATATTTGTCAGTCCAACAAATGATGATTGGCGATAAATCAGCGCAGGAGATGTAGTTATTACTATTAATATTGTTTTGAGACCGTTTTCAAGAATCCTAATGGTAATGACATAATTATCAAAGAACATATTCTCAAAGACACTTTAAAGACACAGATATTTTACACTAGAACTGGAAGTCATTTTAAATATCCAAAATAAATATAAAAAACAACAGAAACAACAAATAAAATGAATTCTTTAGTCTCTCTAAACAAAATCGGCCTTTAAAAATGGCAAAAATACACCAGACTCAAGACTTTTGTCATCCATTTTTTGGTGGTAAGAGAGAAAAAGAAAAGATAAATCATGCAAATGGAAATTATTGAGCTTGTTGCAATTCATCATTCAATTAATAGATTTTTTTGTTTTTTGCTTATTGCGACAGGCCTAGGGGGAACAATATAAACATAAACGGACTGATTTGCCAATTTAGAAAAAAAAGTGCAGAAAGTGAGGAATTAGTTGCCAAAAAAGTATAAGCTCGCTTATTTAGGATTAATTTGGCTATAAATTGGATGAAAGAGGTAAACGGCGTAACCAAAGTGGTTTGCTGCTTGTGCAGTTCCAGCAAAGGACTCGAACACGACAAACCTGCATGAGTGTTGCATGTTTGCCATCCGGTCCGTTACGCTACAAGTGTAACGGATGTCTTTTCACAAGCAGACATACAATAAAACATAAAAAAGGACAGGAGGAAGAAAAGTGCATAAAAAATGTTTCTCATCGATGTCACAAATGACAGGAAAATATACGTACCAGCCATAAGCACACATAAGGAACTCGTCTTTTATAACAACATATTTTTCCGTTGGCTGCGTCTTTTGGCTACGATAAAGTGGATTTATTACCGTCACTAAGAGAGTCCCTCATAGACCAAAAACAACGCTCTAGAAAAAAACCCAAACAGCTGGTGAAGGGCTTGGCCTTTTGTTGAGGGTCAATGAGTTTTTCCAGTCACCCAAACTTATGTTTGGCTAATATAAATGTACTGAACATAAAAGGTGAGCTTGTGTTATCACCTAAACTTGCTTATTTATTCCAACTGTCTCGGTCTAAAAATGTCTCCATCTGGTTTTCATCTTTCTGCCTTTCTTAGAACACTTACAGATGCAACAATAGCTTTGAGCAGCTAAACAGACCAGTCTCCCCTTCACCTGCTGTAAATTTTTGTTTTGGTTGCATCACTCTTGATAAATCAAGGTCTTTCTAGTTGCTTTTTTTTAATCTCTAATACAAACATATTTCAGAGGGGCAGAAAGGCTGACATAAATTGCAGAGAGAGATGCCAGTGAAAATAGATTTGGTGAGAGAGCACATGTTCACCCCAGGCTCAGCGTGCGTACCGGCTGATTTCATTCCTTTTCTCAGAACCAGGGTTGATTGAGTGGAACCCTTCTCCAATCATCTTCAAACAGAAAAAAGCGATCCAGGTGAGAGACGGATTGCTTTCCGCTTCATGTCCGATGCACGGAGCTTTCCTTGCATCCCAGATGTGTTGTGCTGTGTTGTGCGTGAAGGTTTCTCTGTTTCGACTGTGTGCCAGTGGCCTACATTCAGAAAGAATGTTTGCGCTGATACCCGTGCCAAAGAGCTGCGTGTTTGCAGCACAGCTACCTTCTTTTGTGTCTGGGTTAATTGTGGCTTGGGAGGAATTTTTCTTTACTCCCCCGCTACCCTCCTCTGTGACCGTATCTGCACTATACGCTTTCTTTTTCTCGTTGTTTATCTCCACCTCTGACTTAAAAAAACCCCCAACAACAACAAAATAAACTCCCACTCACTGAGACCTGTCATAATGTGCTGCATCCAACCACGCTACGGCTCCAGGTGTTGCTGTTGGATTCCTGTATTTGTCCTCAGACATGCAAGTGAAATCAGGAGGTTACTGAACACCTTTGCTTGTAAAGCATTCATCTGTCTCTCCTTCTCACTCACTAACACTAAACCAAAGGCTGATATTTGCGTTTATGCTTTATGCCACTGGAAAATTGTTTAATTTCACTGCGTCTTTGCCGTCAGGAGGAGCTTTTGACACGTTTGACGTTTTGAGTGAAGATGCTTCTGAAAGCCTTTTAAGCTGTGACAAGTCACACCAATGTCTGATAATTGTTACCGTCTAGCCTCGCTCTGTTACAGTGGAGTCTGGCCTTCACTCTGCGTCCGTTTCCTCTCCGTGTGTGGGTAGCTGCGTCCGTGTGGGAAGGTGCATTCAGAGGATGGTTTGTCAAAGGAAAGAACAATTTTTCTCTGAATTGGTGTCCTTGAGGAGTAAAGTCACCAACAGAAAGAGGATGGGACTTTTTACTCTTGCCTGTTGCAGGTTTTAATTCATACTGCAATTGACGTGATGCTTCAAGGACAGGAGACTAATCAGTGAACTGCTTGGAAGAATAAACCTCACCTTTAACTTAGAGTTTGTATTTTAAATACAAATGCAATCAGAGAACATATGCCAGATGTGGAGTCGGATGTCCTTTTTATGCTTGACCTCTGAGTCTCCTGTCTGGAGCTTTGGCAACCCGTCAATAACAAATCCTTTATATGCTAACAAAAGTTTCAAGGTAGATCTTCCACAGAATGGATTTGTTTGTGCAGCACATGGATAATTGGATTGAGATCCAAGAAGTTTTAAAGCAGAGGAAACGAATCAATCTAATTTAACGCTTTAATGATTCATTGACTGACTCAAATGAATCAATTCCAAAAAAAAAAAAAAAAAGAAATTAATTCCTCTTGCAAATGCCTTTTTTTCAATACTTAAATTAGAAACACAAACTGTTTCAGGGAGACAATTATTGTGGCTACACTATGTTTTTGTTTACATTTTTGGAAAAGGTTTGGGGCTATAATCACAGCTAACAAAAACTAGCATGTCCTTCAGTCCTGGGATAATGTACACAACAAAGTGAGTCTTGCAGCTTTGAGGCTTTTATTTGTAATTTTTAAAATGAAATTAGGCCTAAGATTAGGGCTGACATAATTAATCAGATTAATTGTGGTGAATCAATTAGTGAAGTAATCGTCCACTAACTTTGTAATCTATTAATCACTAACTGGAGTACACAGACATGAAAAAAGGCCATAGTCAAACCCCCCCCCCCCCCCCCCAACACAAAAAAAAAAAAACAAACCAAAATATAAAACACAGGTAATTAAAAAA
>NW_015114191.1:107698-122456 GCF_001443285.1 Poecilia latipinna | reverse complement strand
CCAACCGGGGAACCCAAAACAAAAAAAAAGCCCATGTCCAACCCCCCCCCCCCCCAAAAAAAAAAAAACATACTCTGAGCAGTAATTATGCCAAAGCTGTATAAAAAATTATAAGTTTTGTATTTGAGACATAAAACCTTCTGCCTGGAATATATCTACAACCCCTCATATGACAGTTTTAGCTTCACCTGGTTCAATTCTGTAAAACAGCAACAAAATATTTTATTAAACACATTTTGCAATCCAATTATTAATCAGTTAATCCAAGATCTTTTTTGATCTGCCCTCCTCTGATCCGTTTTGATGCCAAGTCAAGCAGATCTTCTAAATACTTAGAACGTCATATGTTGACGTTCTAAGTATTTATGTGGTTGCAGATGCATTCTTTGGTACAAATGATCAAACATTCGCAATGTTGTATTTTAGACAATAAAATGTTTATTTTCTTATTAAATTGCATTATTTGTTTATTTGAATCTTTTTGCTTTATTTCTAATGTCTCAAGAAAGGCTTAAATGAAAAATCTGCAGAATGTGTCAATTTTTCTTATTCGACTAATCGTCAGAACAATCGATTAATCGATAACTAAAATAATCGTTAGCCGCAGCCCCACTCAATATGCTAACACCCACTTATAAAAGAAGTTGTAGCGTTTGCACAATGTCTCCATGCCTGCGTGGGTTTTCTCTGGGTACTCTGGCTTCTCCCCATTGTCCAGAAATATCCAGTTAGGTTACCTGGCCACTCTCAATTGCCCCCAGGTGTGTATGAACGGCTATTTGTCCTGTTTGTCTCTGTGATGGATTGTGGACTGGTCTAGGCAGTCACTGTTGCCCTCAGGCAGGTCAAACAGTTCCAGGTCTCTGTCTCTCTATGTTGGAGGCTCCAACACATTATTCATGATGCACACACAGAATAAATGACTGAACTGTCAGTCAGCAGTGGGCTGGGATGTGTGTGAGCCTGTGTGAGTGCTTGGCTCTGATCAACGACAGATATAGTAGAAAATGACTCTTGATGTAGATTTAATTATGTAGTTGAAAATCCTGTTAGATTAACAGAATTTAATGTAAAGTGTATTTAATTATTGAAATACGGTCTATTTCTTATGTTTTTTTGACTAATTAACATTTTTTTTTGTTTGACCTCTTCACGTCCAACAACTCAACATGTACTTATCATTTCCTAGTCACTAACAGGTATCATCATAATATTGTAATCCTGTTTTTACACGCTGTCAAAAATGTGCATGAAAATGGTTGAATGTGCTGTAGAATGTGAAGAAATTTTCTGTAAAGACTTTTAAGTTATTTTTTATGTATTTTCTACTTCCCACATTGCATCTTGGGTAGAAGGCGCAGAAGCTGGTGTGTTGAACGGACGACATTACAGAAGCTATCTGGACATGGTTTGGATTTAAAAGTTGGAGTAACTTTTTGGCACATAAAATAAATCAGAACTTTTTTTCTGAATTTGAGGTTGCCTGATGTTGGGATACACTGTAAAAAATATGGAAATTTTCCCTTTTTAAACAACAGAAATGTTTGCGAATTTAACGGGAGATATACTGTAAAAATACTGAACATTTCAGTTTTGGACAAACAGAAATGTGAGTAAACTTACCATGACGAATATTTAAATTATGGTAAAAATCAATGTCAGAGTTGACAGAGATGTTGTTCATATAATTTTTTTTTTTTTTAACTTACATTTTTCTTACAGTGCACCTTATCTGTTTCCATTTATAATATTACTACTGGTGTAATATAACAAACCACTGTTTTTGTTTATTATGTAGTAATCATTTCAGTATATTTCAATTACGTTTCTGATTTGCTGAGTGGATAGCGTCACTGTTTTGTTCTCAGCCTTTCATTGTGCAGCGCTACACCAAACTACGCCATCCAATGACTAAATGTGCTCAACAGACTGTGGCTGTTAAATGTGCTGACAGGAAGAAACCTGTGCCATAGCTGGTCATTTTTTGCTCCAGTGTCACTTAATTTCTGACCTGACTGGAGCTGCTGGGAGCTGAACAAATGTTAAGCTTCTGAAACACTGATATTCTCTATTCTGTTATTATGCAGTAGATGGACAACAATTCTTTATCATCCTTTAGCATTTCTGCTGACCCCCAACCCCCTCAACAGTATTGTCATGAGTATGCTGTCTTATCTCTTCATCCACCCCACCATCCCCCATCATTTGATCTGTGTTCCCTGCTGACCACTCGCTCCTGTATGCTCACATACAGTCATACATGTATAATTGGACGCCATCATTAGCCACGTTCATGAACAACTTTCTTATTTTTGAAGTTATTGAATACACATCACCTCGCAAAATCCACTCCCTTAAGTCTCCCATATTATTTCAGATTGTAGCAGCAAAACACAACATATTTGTACTGGATTTTATCTGACAGAGCAGCTCAATGTAATGTTGAGCTGTGGAGGGGAAAAAAGATATATGGGATAGAAAATGGGGGTAAAAAACTCCAAAAAGTACAGTATGCATTTGGAATCAGTATCCTTAATTATGACACGCTTTAATAATATTCATCATCGTCATCATCAACTTAATCTATAAAATGATTTAACACAAGTCAGAACTGAAACAAACTGCTGAACATCAGTGATAAATAAGATAAAAGAAAACATAAAAATAAAATGACAAGGCTAAATTTATTACTAAGCCAGTAAAAAATGAAAAACTTAATTTAGAACACAATAAGACACATTATTTACAGTAATGTCTTATTATAAATTACATAATCTGCCAGTGAAACTTCTTAAAATCAATGCTAAGGAAGTTTTAACTTAAAACAAACGTCCATATCTTGCTAAAAGGTTACGTATAAGTTAGTTTTGTCTTATTTCAAATGTAATAAGAAACTAGGAACTACACCAGAAATACTCTAAGATTTTCTATCTTTGCAGTGAAGAACATAATGGCGTTGTTTTGTTCTTGCAGCTCTGGGAAGGAGAACAAATTTCTCTGTTCTTGCAGAGTATGCAAAGATCTTTGTCTGTCTTCCAAACTTTCTACAGGGTTAGATGCAAAGCTGGCCGGCCCGCTCACCTTCTGAGCCTGACAGCTGAGAAAGCAACAAAAGACTTCTCCCCTTGGACTCCTAAAGTCAGATTAGTGCCAACACTGACATAGAGACAGTTTAATCCTCGTCCTGATGATGATAGAAGAATATCACCCACTTTCCATTTTTTCCTCTTACCTTCAAAGCCCAGCCTGTCTTTCTTTTCATGCTTGGATGTGATAATGATCTTTATCATCCACTTTGATAAATTTAGCATCTCTACCTGAAGAAAGGCATTCCACATCACAAAGTCTTTGCTGTGCTTTCCTCTGGGATGCTGAGTCAGCGCCAAACTGTGTGCCTTTCTTCTTGTTTGCTTTTTTTAAAAATAGATTTACACAACTACTTAATCTGCAGGCACGTTTTTCAAACACCATCCATTCATCTAGACATCCAGTAGAAAAGTTTTATTTCTGAATGGCAGAGCTTCTTGGTGTATTCGTCCACCCTTACAGCAGTAGTGGAAGGCGAATTGATACTTTTATATTTATAGAGCCTCAAATGTATCTTTAGAACAATTTTTTTAGACTTTATTTATTCCAGCTGTTCCTGAAAGCAGCTGTTCCACACAAAATCTGACCAAATAATTTTGGTCTAGTTTCCAGTGCAAATATCTTACTACACGAGGATGCACTAATTGTTGTGTCCACTTGCCTTTCTTAAATGTTGCAGCATTAATGTAATTTTATCCGCATGAATGTCTGTGTGACCGTTTATTTCCCCAGTGGCTGGCCGTACTACACCGCTGGTCAGTGTTTGTACGTCTCAAAGCCTGCTCGCTCTAAGTGATCATTAAGAAGTCTGCCGCTCCAATTGAGCTATTATCTCAGATTAGTGTGTGTGTGACACACAAACTTACATGGAGGGAGAAGGATTAATGTGTCGGGCGAAAAGCATCACTCAGCCTTAGTCTCTCGTCCACATCTGCCATGTATTATCCTCTTCTGCACTTGATGTTTTACTCCTTAGCACCAAAAAAGGGAGAGGAAAATAGCTGCCTTTCCAAGGATAAAAAGCAGTGAGTTTTCCCAAGACGGACTCGGTGGACCCTCATGTAACATTTAAAGTATGGTTTCTATTTAGATGAAAAGCGGACATAACGGTGAAGTTTCAAAAGAGCAGTTTGGAGCTGCTCTGGTTTCTATTCAGCATAATCTCTTCTGAGCTTTCATGCCTGTGTTCGGACTTCAAACATGTTATAAAGAGTTAAATTGCTTTTTTTTTTAAAATCATATTCAAGCATCACAAAAATTTCTAGGCTGATCAGTCTTGCTTTCCTTAAAGGTCACAGTTGTGAGATTACAATTTTAACACCTCAGCTGGCCTCTGAAAGTATTTAGTACTGTAAATACCAAGGGTCAGATGACTGATGATTGAGTCATTTTTTACATTTTTTAAGCTTGGGTGTTGAACTGTTTATTCATAATTGTGGGGCCAATTTCTGAACTCCAAATTTCTGTAAGGACAAAATCTAATATAAGAAGATAAAATAACAAGATTCATAAAAACTGTTCCCAGCCCTACTGTTGTAGTCATCAATTTTTTATATTGGTAGCAGAGCAGAGTGTCAAGAGCGGCTGAATTTAAAACGGACAAAATGATATTGGTGTTGACCTTTCAAACTGGCTTTTTTGGCATTATGGAAAATATTTCTTGTACAGCAGTTTCTATGTGTATTTCCTGGTGAAATTAGATATATTCCTCTATTTTAGGAGTTAAAGGCAGCCAGCATTTTTAAACTTTGCTGTTGCAGGTTTAATTTTTCTCTTTCAAGTCTTGCTTTCTCTTACCGTTATGCAGCCTCAAGGAACTGCAGACATGTCTCAATGAGTTGTACAGAACGGCTTCCTGGTGCCACTTTTGTCTTCGATGTGGATTTGTATTTAATGTCTGCTTTTTAATTTCCCTCTGGCTACCAGTAAACACCAGTCAATTTAATGATGCATGTTTGTTTGAATATGTTGCATGATAAACATTTTCCTGCACACAGTATAAGTTTGTGATTCATTCGCAGAGTTTTCCCCCAGGAAACTTGCTAAGCCCGGTGCTAGGGGCACTAGGGCAATCATCCAAAGGGCCACTGTGTTTTTGAGTTAAAAAATGTTTAAAGTTGACAGGAAATTTGAAAATATGTGTTTATTGGAACACATTAATAACAATACCTAAACACTAACTATAATAAAGACAAACATAAAAAAACCCACAATTAAAATAATCTTTAAAAAAATATTTTTTGCTCTTCAGTTGTTTCATCCTAATTAAAGTGTCCAGGATTTTTTATCTTTTATCTGTGACTTTATTCGCTTAAGTTGTTGTGTAGATCGGACAGGAAGTGGCTATGGAGTTCTGGTGATTAAAAAAGACTTATTCTCAGTTTCTACTACTTTGCTGCCATTTTGCTTCCAGCTGTTTCACCAGCAGAGACTTTGCTATCTCTGTTGCTGTTGTTTAAATAAAAACTACAATAAACAAACAATACTTGTTGTTTGTTTATACAGTAAAGTATAAGTAAAGCCTGGTGGTCTGCCAGGCTTGTAATACACTGAGGGGAAACCCTGTTGATGTGATCCCAGGTTAAGATGCTTGCTGTTTATATGAAATCAGATATTTGGAATGAGAACTCTGTATTTACATCCACAGGCCAGTTTGTTTCTTCAGAAATCTGTAATAAAAAGGAAAAAAAAGAGAAAAGAACCGCATGAAAAGCTGTTGATACCACTTATAAAAGTCGTAGCCCTACAGAACTTGTGACTCATTTTAACAGAAAGTGCCAGCTGATGTGACTCAACAGGCCAGCTTGTGAATCATTGCCGACAGTTCCAGGGATGCTGGCTTCAGCCAAGTGTGACTGTGCGAGTCCCACTTTATTTTGATGTCTTTCTTAGTGGTCGAGGGCACACACTCATCCCACAACTACACGTGGCGTTATTCCCTGTCTCGAGATAAGCTGGAGTAACAGGGAGCAGCACCCATGTTAGTGGACCGGAATGATGAACCAATAGCTCTGACATGGCAACCTCAGACCTCAGTCTTTGTTTTATAGATGATTCATTGTAGCTGGATGACTTAATGAGTGTCACCTCAGCTCACTTATCTCCACTTGTCCGGCTACAGGGTGACTCATTACAGTGCTGCCATTACGGTGTGGAAACTTTGCGTGTGGGCCGCCAGTGCCATCAGATCAGTCCATATGCCCACAGGTCTGCACCATTAGTATAACTAGGAAACTATTGACCCTGACTGGGAATGAACTGCGGATGACCCAGTTATTAACAAGCAGAGCTGCTTGGCTTGGCATGTCAAACTTTTCACTTCACGCAGACTTTAATCAGCTTCTTGTCCTGCAGCTAGTCCCCTGCAAAAGAGAGCAGATAATCACTATCATCAATAAGAGTCTCATCCTAAAATGCATTTGTTCTGTTGTTTTTGTCTCTTGATCTATGCTGCCCAGAAAGCTGTTAATCAGTCATCATTCAGCATAATGATGCATCCAGCTCCGGAAACGTCAAGAGGCTCGAGAAATGGTTCACATGATCATGACAAGATGAGCAATGTTTTTGGGAAAACTAAAACAAAATCACAAAATGACGAATCTGTAATCAGTGCTAATGCTAAATAGTTCAGTTGATGTAATTTCTGTGCTTGCTGCGTTCTGTGATGGTCCTGAAATAATTTTTAAAATGCATTGAAAATAATCTTTGTGTTTTCACAGCTTGACTTTGTCCAGGGTGATTTTGGGGTTTGATTATTAGATTCCAGTTGGATTATTGTTCTGTGTTGCTTAGTTTCTATTTGATTAGATTAACCTTGTTTGTGTTTGACATTAGTTCAATCCTTTCTTAGTTACTCCAGTTTAATTATATTTCTTGTGCCTAGTTGTTTGTTACAGGTAGATTAATTTTCCCAGTTCCCCTGTTTCTCTCTCTCCTTTCACACCTGCAGTCAATCAGTCCCAGTCTATTGTTCCAGCATTCTCTCTCTTAAACACCTCTCCTCACTCTCCTCCTTATGTTCCTCCATGTCCCCAGTTCCCCTTTTCTGTCCTCCTGGCTGTTTTGTAAGTTACTGTTTTAACATCATTTTTCATTAAAATGTCACTCTGCTTAAACCTCAAGAAATCATAGCAGGTTAGGGGTTCAAAAATCTCTATTTTTTCTATAATGATCCCTGTTCAATGTAAAATTTTTGATTGGTGTTTAGTTTTTGAGAGAGGAGATCAAAGGTAGACTCATTAAAAAAAACCTCATGTAGCTCTTTAATTTAACACCAGTAGGGAATTCTGAAGCAGATGCTCTCCTAATTGTTGCTAGCAGCTAAGGGTTAACCAGTTCCAGGATTCTCAGAGCTTTAACTCTGTGTCTTTTTCTCCAGTAACTATCCGCAGTGTTGTGACTCTGTTGGTTTAAAAGTGGTGTGCACTTCTCCCACACTTCTGCTAGCGAATGTTGTTGGTCAGCTTTACAAGGGGTGTTGTAGTCGACTTTGTCAACATAACAGAACAATTCAAATTTAAAATAAGAAAATCAAACATATCTGCAGTAGGATGCCATTCTTAAAATCTTCACTTTCATACATGGAGCCCATAGTAATTCTTTACCAGAGGTAGAGCCACCTGATTACAGCATCCTGGTAGTTTGACAAGAAATATTGGAACATTTTAATATTGCGAGATCTCGTTTTAGTGTTGGACTGAAGTGGCTCATCAGACTTCATCTGCTAGGTTTGAATGAAATGAAACTAACAGCACCAGCTCCTTCTTTACCTGCGCATTGATGGCAAACAAGAATGAGCCTTAAACTTCAATACTGAGCAGTCATTTTTGTTAAAAGCCTTGAAGTTAAGGACTGCAGGTGGGAACTAATAAATATGTTCTTTATGAAAAAAGCATTAAACTGACTGTTCTCTCTGTAGGGCTTTACAAAGAAAAATATGACACATTTTGACTGTAATGCAATATAAACAACTCAAAGATTCAATTAGGTCTCTGCTCACACTGCAGAGAAGCTGCCGGGAAGCTCCGCAGTTCACAGTAGGCTGTGTTTGACAGCCTACTTAAGTGTGTTGATTTTTATCAACACACTTAAACTTGTGTGTATTTTGACGCTAAGACAACAACAGCTCCAATTTAATTCCTTAAGATACTCTTGTTTTTATCAACAGCCATCCAAGGTGTGTTTTTGGTAGACCTGATGGAACTATCTATGAGTTATTGCACCTCCTTTAACATCTCTATAAACATGATGGAGCAGAAAAGTTAAGGAATAGGAAAGGTGAAAAGCAGTTTTAGTCTTAGGTGAAGAAATATAGGTGGTGGAGAATATTCACCTAGACATCAAACTAGACTAGATGCATAACTGTGGGGAAGATGAAATTAAAGGACAATACACAGTATATTTCAACTTTAAAACAGAACAAACAAATTGGCAGAAAACCAGATGAGAATGATATCTGTTAAGACTGGCAAAGAGTATATTGTTGCTATTTATGTTGAATTTTGCATTGCAGGTTCTGTCTGTAGTTTTGAACATTTAGAATAGAACCAAAATTTGTAATTAATATGTATATTTGGAATTGTTTAGATTACTTTGGTAACTTTTAGACCCTCCCATTAAAATTTAAACATCAGATTAAGTGAACTTCCATTGTCATCTAAGTTGTAAGAGACTTGGTTATTGTTTTGTCCATATTTTTGCAAGAAATTAAAAATTTTCTTTCGAACAAGTCAGAAGTGCGTTCAAGAACCAAACCACCTGTTGCCTATCACGGACCTTCTTGGAAAAGTTTGGTCCAGGAGCCGAGAAGGTTGTGACAGAGTAGGTTAGAGGATTTGTAGCAGAAGCTTTCAACAATGAACAGAGAAAAAAACGGTAGAAGGCTCAGCCTCTGTGCTAAGCGTCCAAGTGTGTGTTAGAAAGTTTTGGCCTAGAAGATTATTCTTCCCCAAGACTGGAGGATGTAAAACAGCTGATCTCCAGTCGGGATGATCTCATAACCTAGAGCTTCAAGAAATGATACTGGAATTTACCTTTTGAAAAGGAAAATAAAATAATGATTAATAGAATGAAGCCTTCCTCTAAAAGGCAACCCAGTCATAAACAGAGTCCAGACCAAGCAAAACATTTCCGGCTGCTTTTGATTTGATGTTTGACCCGCAGATTAAAATGCATACCTTAATCATGTTCTGATGATCAATTTAATGCTGCAAATACTGACCACATACATTATGTATTATATATTTGGCCAACTTGAAGGACTTCCACTGTCCTTAATTCCCACACCTGATGGAAATCTTAGTGATTGAGAGGATAATGCTGAGGGTAATGTAGAGTGCTGGGGGAAAAGTACAGTCAACTGCACAAGTTGCTAGTTTAGATAATTTACCTACTTCCATTGTAAATCTTTTGTCACATCACACCAGTGCTTATGGTAGAAGGCTGAGGTTGAAAATACTATTAAATGTTCTCAGAGTAAAAACAGAATTTAGTAAAACTAGCTTTTTATCACTTCCTCCAGGGTTTTTCTTAACTGTTGTGAAAAACTTGTAATTGTAAAACTTAATTGTGTTGGATTTCAGTTGCTGTTGTTTTAGATATTTGTCTTTACTTGTGTTAAGTTCTCTAATTGCTTTGTTTTTATCTATTCCTTTCTAAATTGTTGAAATTTGACCCAATACCTTGAAGCAGATCAGAGGATCCATAATCTGTATTTGTTTTCATCACAAAATGTATTTAGTTAAGAAAAACAATCACCAGTGAGTTATCTGATGCATTCTCAGTAAAATTGTTGGTGGGGAAAAAAACCGTCCATCAATTTCAAGGGTGTTATCCACAATGGCAATCAAATACCGGAACAAAGAAACGGCCTCAGTGCCTGGCAGAGGTTCGGCTGGATGAGTGACAGGTGTGCTGATTAACTGAGCCAAGCTGGAAGCCAGGACCACTGAGGAAATCTAATGAGAGGGATCTGAAAAGGCAAAATAAACAACATGCGTGTTGGGAATGTTAAACATTTATAAATGATGTACGTTTCAACATAGAAACTGGGGATAATACTGAATTATTCAGTTTCAGTTGAATTCAGTTCATTTATACAGTGCCTGTTCACAGTGTTGACTTGTTTTGACTTTACAAAACAAGTCATATAAATCCAGTCATGCCTATATTCCAGTCGACCCTAGTTATGAGACAATGAGCTTAAGTTCAGTTTATTACTAAAAGTTTTCTATGTAAGGAAACCCAGCAGGTTTCAAATTGGCATCAAGTCAACCTGACCGAGATTTCAGCTCATCTCCATCAGAACCATTCACACCTAACGGATACCAGGGTTTGACTGATCAACTTTAATATCTCTGCCTTTGTCAAAGGGTAAAAAAAATTAGGTTATAAGTAATTTGCTCAGCTGGTTTTTATTCTTATATCTGTGCTACATAGAGTTTGAAACATTTGCTATACGAGTTATATTGCTTTGATCCAATTTTTTAAAATCAAAGTTCCCTTTCCCAGTTTAAAGTATTTTTAGCTTAAAAAGTAAGGCTGCACAATATATTATATGTATTGTCACTGCATTTCCAGTGTGTTCAACTTTTATACCATGAAAGACCATGTGGAGTACAATAATTGCCGAGGAATATATTCCAATTGTCGCCTGTTGATTTAGTTGTTTTTAAAGCTATTTTAGCTCAACTTTGTGCTGCTGTCTTGTAGTTTTGGTCAGGGTTCAGTTGACCAAGTCATTATACAACACAAATTGACACGTGGATCATTTAACAGATTTCAGTCAAATTGTGCTGTATTTAATGTTGACTCTAATAAAGTGTCATGTATTTAAAAGGTTGCTCTCTTAGCCACTGATCCCTGAATGTTGGTCGGATGATTTGGTGCTTGGTTTGGTTCTCGTACAGTCAACAGTTTTCAGCTGGTTTTTGTGTTGGCAGCTAATTCTGGGCGTTAGGCACCATTGACACCATTCAGCATCTGTTTGGTTGGATTATTTGTTAGAGGGTTTTCTGTTCGTCTTCGATCATGAGTTTGACATGTTTTTGCAGATATGTTTGCGAATCTCAAACAGCAGCCAAACGTTTGCTTTGCTTTGGAAGTGAACATGTTGATGATCACATCTGAAAACAGCATCTGACCTGTAACGCAATACTCTTTAAAAGTCACATCACCCACCTTCAGCATTAAAAAACAGCTAAATAAACAGTTTCTTCAGAGCAGCAGGTTTGTAAGCATTGCATTTGTGCATTTGCTTCACAGTCTCAGGATAATAAGCGACATAACGGATCTTTTTAAAACTGTTTAATGTTGTGATGCAGCACTTTTGCACAGGCTGGGTTGGAAATAAAAGTGCAAGAAGTTAGAATAATGAGCATCAGTAATGCTACTACAGAGCTGCAAAATCTGGCAAAAAAAAAAAAAAAAAACTCAATCAAAACCCAAAACCAATCATAATTCAGCACAATCCATGACAGAAGCAAGAAATGACAGCAACTCTGCACAGCATCTCTATCATTTACTGTTTGGCAACATGGATGTGAAGAATTCATTCATTCATTCATTCAAAGAACCAAGCAAGACAAACAAACAAACATAAGATCTTGGTTGGACCAACAGTTGCATAATTAATCTCAGCAATATATACTTCTAATAAAAAAATATTAAAAAGTAGCATTGGGTACAGTACTGCTTTTGAACTGTTTTTAATAACCAGAAACTTGTCCTTCAGAGGACAGCTTCTTGGAAGTGCTACAAAAAATAAAACAACTAAAAACTAAGCAGTAGTGGGAAACGTTTTCAGGAAGCAGAGCTTGTCTGAGCCGTGGCCGCGCCTCGCGCGCTTCAGGGAAGCACAATACGATCAAAGCTTTGAAGCTCATCTCTGCCGACATGTATATAGGTTTTTTTATTTTTATTTTTTATGCATGGCTCTCGGCTACTCGTATATGCTGAAGAAATTCACAGGACCACAAACACACCAAACATCAAAACACTCGATTTGCACACAATGAAGTGTTTTCTTAGCTTGTGTATACCTGTTGTACGTGGCAAGGGGTGTCATTTGATTCGATGTGGATCAACAGAGGGAGATGAAACTGAGCAGCGGCGAAGAGAAGGAAGTGGTGGCAGTGTGGGCTAGCTGAGGAGGAGGAGGGGGGAAGGAGAGGGACATTGACTTTAAAGTGATTGTTTTGCTGTTTTAGTGGTGAATAGATCAGATATTCTGTACCTGATAAGACACACGGCGCTTCAGGGATTACCTGTAAACTCCACAGAGGTCAAAGTCAAGGTTGTGTGTCCTGCTGCCCGCTGTTTTAATTTATGTTGTCATTTCCTGTATTTAGTGGTGTTTTATATAGGAATTTGATCCTTAAGTACAACATAAATATGTTTTGTTGTAGTTATTGATGATAGAAAGTAAGAAACAAAAATGCTGAGCTCGAAGCAGAAGCGTTCGTTTAAGTGATGTCCAATATTATATTTACAGCTTTGCCTTTCTACTAGTTGTTTGAAGTTAGCCCATACTTATCAAGCTTTAATCAGTGGTTCTTTTACATAAAGAAAAAAACAAGTCTGGTCTTATAAGACTTTAAATAAGAGTAAATGTTTTTTAACTTAATGAATAAAAGTAATGGTAAAACCAACAGAGGATATTTCATAGTATGTCTGTATTTTTAAAATCTTTTGCTTTGCTTACATCATTTTTACAAGTGTTTTTCATGCATAATTGGGTTCTTTCATCTGACAAAATAAAATAAAACATTTATACTTATTAGCACCCTTGATAAAGATGTGGGAAGTCTTTAAATAAATTAAGCTTTCTTGCAGTAAAGTAATTTCTGAATATTTCAGAAAAATGCCTTTTTAATTAGACTCCATTTATTTATTAACTCAGGAATTCTTTTTTTTATTATTTTATTTTATTTTTTAACTACTTCGTCCCACTTTATGTTTACTTCAGCTCCATGTGGCCAACAGGAAAACTCCATCTTGTGTCACAAGATTGGAGCATCCAGAAAATTGATCTCTAATCATTTCTCTTTGCAGATGTTTGTCCAGATGTTCAAACTGAGATTCACATCCACCATGTTCCCAGATGTTTTAAATGTTTTTATTGTTGCTCTGACCTTGGGTACAGGCAAACTTAAGGCTGCCATGTCCTCGAGCGTACAGTTTGTATTCTCCACACACACTGTCTACAGACAGCTGACATTTCATACCCATTTCCTATATTTCCTATATTTCTTATGACAAATTCCTTCATTTCCTCTTGGCTTGACACAGTGCCCGGTCTTTAGCCACAGTTTGAGCTTTTTACGCCCACATATTTTGCATTCTCTAAATGTTTGTATGTCCTCCTCATTGATACAAATTTCTATATTTGTTCTGTCTGACTCGTCAAAATTTGATTCCATTTCATCCGCAAGATGGTGCCGACACTCAGCCATATCAACTGGGTGTCGCACAAAAACAGTTTAATGTGAACACCGTTTCGAGTAGTCTATCTTTTTTTTTAAGGTGTCGTTGACCTTTATCCAGACGTCCAAATTGAGTCTGCATTTAGTCCACTTCCAGGAAGAGAATTGCACTATTTTCTTGTGTGTGATTCCAAACTAATGAAAATCAACACACATGGACTTTATTTGAATAGCATTTCCATTTTGTAGGCTCTTTGTCTTGGTATATTTATACCCTAACGTGTACATAATGGATCACTTTTCATGTGGATTACTCTGATCAACTTTCAGTCAGATTTTGCCACTGTACCAAAACATCGCACATTTAGCATCCTGCTAAAATGTGCGATGCATCACCTTGGCCTACTTTCAGTCCTGACACCAAGTTTTATTTTATGATGGGAATAGTAACAAAAAAAAACATGGCCTAGAAAAAGCTTCATTAAAATTTCTGCTACAGTATTAGGTTAGTGTTTCCTGTTTCGGTTGTAGCCTATTTTAGTCCAAACAGTGGAAAGAATGTGATCTTCATATTATTGCCATGTTAAGTTCTTCTAAAAATGACTTGCTGGAAAGACTTCATACAAATACTTTTTCTACTTTATTTACAGTCATATTTATCTAATTCCATTTCCAGTGTAGTGACTTGATTGAACTTGGTTGTTACTGTGTAAAATCGGCTTTCTGTACAGAAATTCATTGCTTCTGCAGCATTCCTCTGTCTATTAACCTTGAAGTAAAATGTTTAATAAAGCTGCTAACGAATCACCTCTCCTCTCTCTTACTGGTTGAATTAGGCCAACTGAAATGCTAAATGTCTGATGTGTACCGTTCCTTTAATGGAGCTTTACACGCAAGGCGGAAACTGCAGCTCAGAACGTCGCTGATTTCATCTTCAGCCTTCCTGAAGAATTACTTGAAGACACATCGTGTTTATTTTTAGGAGATGCAGATGTGAACCCTTTTGCTGGAAAATATCTGCTGCATTGTCAGATGATGCTATATAGCCTTTTAAATGTTCGGTTTTTCAAAGTATTTTAAGCTGCATGGCCTTTTTACCTTAACGGGAAAAAAATGCTTTGTTACCCACTTTTAATCCGTTCTGTGGGAGAAGTCATTGTTTGTCAGGGTTTCTGCTTATCCTTAAAAAGTCTCAAAATCAAGGCCTTAAAAAGTATTAATATGATGTATCTGAAATTAAGACCTTAAAA
>NW_015114191.1:91610-103742 GCF_001443285.1 Poecilia latipinna | reverse complement strand
CGGCCCGCGGGCCGTACGTTTGACACCCCTGCCTTAAAATATTTTAAATTCATAAACTGTAATTTGGCCTTGAATGGATGTGAGGAGTTGAAGCTCTCTAAGAGTTTTCAAATCTAATTTGAAAATATTGTTAAACTCGTCTCAGGTATGTAAACATTAACTGTGTGTGTGTGTGTGTGTGCGCGTGTTCGTGCGCGCGTGCGTACGTATGTGCCAGTGACTAAGTCTGTATGTGTGTGTTTGTGTGCTGTGATTGGAAAAATACTTGTTATATTTTCTGCCTTACTTGATTATTGTGTTTAATATCCATTTTTGTAACTTGTCAAAAGGCTGCAGATGTGAATTAACTTTCGCTATAATTTGGTGCAGCCCATCAAATGGTGACATTTATGTGCGAGTTGTACATGGTCCCTTTTTAAATAAAGTTCATCATATTATCACCATATAGTGTTGTATGTGTAGTTGATTTTTGTTTTGTTATCTCACTGGACTTTTTTGTCTCAAAGGTTTGAATTGCATGCCATTGCATTATGTGACTTGAGGTGGATGAAGCTACTGCTAACTAGCTGCTAATATACCGTTGCTATCTTGTTAACTGGCTTACTTTGCTGCGTCTATCGTGGGTAAATTCAAATTTATCACCACTTGGCTTGTTTTCACCACTGGCTTCTGCTGTTAACCTATACGAGCTAACAACAGCTTGTACGGGCTAGCATATGCATGTACCTTTTGCTAGGTACATTCTGGCAAACCTCTTTTTATCCCCCCACCCAAAAAAAACAAAAAACATTAAAACTTGGCACTATGGAGGATTTGCGATGATTGATTCTAATTAGAATCCCACAATCATCCCTTATGCTGTTTATTGGGTCAGCAACTTCCAAAAAGGTCTTAAAGTCTTAAATTAGACTTTCTGTAACCTGCAGGTATCCTGTTTTGTGCTGCTTATGTAGCAGTTTAGCTCCTTGATCTCTGGACTGTAAAGGAAGTGTTTAGTGGGCTAACTTGGCGTCATCACTTGCTGTATTTCCCTCCAATCTAACTGTCCTAATAACCTCAGTATGAGATACAGGAAAAGAAACAGTCCTGACTTGTAACACAAAGGGCCAAATGACACAGGTGGAGGGCGTATGTGTGCGTGTGTGTGTGTGTTTAATGCTTCCATGCAGCTGTTGAGTTAGGTTCAAACATCTGCTGGGACTTTAGCCTGACTGTGTCTTAATTACTGTCCTCTGTTACTAGAAGCTGATTTTTCTAGAACAAGAAATCTGACCTCAGGCAGTGTTACAGTTATGTAAATTTTTTTGCCTGCAGTGGGTAATGTAATGTGGGCTCCCAGTGTCTTGACAGTAATTTATATGCTTTAGTCCTCAGGCCAGTAAATGGGTCTTTCTGAAAATTTGGTCCGCACCACTCATTATGCAGTACTTTTTAATTTTTTATTTTTTTTTATTTTTTTGGTGAAATTCAATGTCTTAAAGGGAGGGGAAGAAATGAAGAGATGTCTCATTCTCTACTCGGGGTAAAAGGCTAATCTCCCATTTCCAAGTAACTACCCCTCAATTAAGTAGGGAGACACTATAATCCGATGTGACACACATTTCAATATGCAGAAGCACTCCCATTCCCATTCTGGGGGAGTTTTTAACATTTGCTGTCAAAAGTCGGATGCAGGCGTTTAGAAGGTCTTTCCAGAAAAATGACAGCAGAAATAACCCGTTTTTAAAAGGTAATAAAGCTCTGAGCCAAACTTAATGGGGATGGATAGGATGAGAGTTGCACTAATGGGGGGGGGAAAGTGAAATTCTTCCACTGCTATCAAGAGAAAAGTAAGAAACGTTCAAACCTAATGTCCATGAAAACTGGTGAACATGAATAAATCAATGAGTCAAGTTTATTTGAAGGGCACATTTCAGCAACAAGGCAGTCCAAAGTTAATAAAAACACAAAAATAAAAAGTCACAAAAAAGTCACACAGTCACTTGAGAAACCAGTAACAAACATTGCAATTTGTCCAGTGTCATCATTTAAATCATCGACACACATTAAATATATTGGTCAGTGTTTCATTTATTATGGTCCAAATGCATCTATAAACAAGTGAGTTTTTAGCCTTGACTTGGTCTCTGCTGTTTTTCAGTTTTCTGGAAGTTTGTTCCAAATTTGTGGTGCATAGAAGCTGAATGCTGCTTCTCCATATTTGGTTCTAGTCCAGAAAACCTGGTTCTAGTCTTGAGTATAAAATGATGAAAAAAAAAAAATAGTAAAGAAAAAGTAGCAGACTGAGCAAAAGAAATATTTGTTGAAACTTGGATTTTTTTTCAGTTTATTCTTTGTTTACTTGGATGAGCCCCATGTTAAACATAAGCAAATATTTAATACATTTGCTTATGCAAATATAAGCAAATACTGAACTCTTATAACACTTAAAGCCTTAGCTAGTTTGCAAACTCTGCCTTCAGGAAGTCATCACAACATCGATCTTCTATAACCCTTTAACAATGTTTTTACCAGCTTTTCACTGAGAAATAGCTCCTATAACGAGCTCAGCAGACATGCAGTTCCACCAGGTGTTTGCTAATTGCTACTGGCTAGTCTGAAGGAGCTGAGTGGGAGAGTTGCAGAGGAGAGGTGCTCTAAAATCAAAGCAACACTCCAGTTCTGTTTTTGATGAGGGAATAACATTATGACATGATGTAGATCTAAAAAATGTAGATTTTACACAATACTTTGTTTTTAACATTTATTCTAAACTTTTTTTAGTTTAATTCAAAACAAAGAGATGCTAACATGACTACATAGTGAGTTGTTTTCTGTCTTGACATGCTGTATGAATGCAGTCTCGGGTCTTAATGATTGAATGCATTCGGTCAGCAGTTCAAATTATTTCTGACTGATTTAGAATGATCTTTAAGTGGTTGGTGTCTCCTGTGTGTTCAGCTGCACTAAAGTACTGAGGGAAGATTTACTTAAGTGAAGGAGGGAGTTGCTTTGGGATTCTGTTGATTCCTCATCTCATCTTTACCGCTCAGCTATTTCAGACCCATCACGGCACGTTTGCTGCCATCCTTTCAGGGTTAAGTTGCTGCTAACAGTTCGACTGCAAAGCGAAGCATCTCTGCTTCCTTTGTTGTTAAAGGTTATAGAGCGGAAATGTGAGATCTCAACGGAGAAGCTCTGTTTCGACAGCTTTGATTGCGATGAGAAACGTGAAATCTCAGATCTCCACAATTAACCGTGCGGAGGTTTAAAAACTCTGCAGGATATTGAAGTTCTGTTCCCAGGCTCTCAATTTGAACCTAATGGTATTTTACTCTGTAAGAGAGCATCTGGCTTTTGTGTAGATTTTCTTTCTTTTTTATTCTTTTTTTAAATATGGTCTCTATTAAAGCACACAGATTCACTGCAGGGGATAGAAGTGATTACAGTTTCAGCTGTTCCACAGAGGGATGAAAAAGACTTTGTCAACAGGAGCTCTGGGGCAGATTTCTATTTATTTCTCAAGACTTCATACAGTTTAGCTGTAAAAGTAACTAAGAATTAGAAAACAAACAGATCTGGGATACTGCATTTTTCTTTCCCTAATATTAAAGTCATGAGTTTTAAAGAAACTAGATCAAGTATACAGTTTGGGTTCTTAACACAGAAGACCCATCCATCTGTCTGGTAGGATTAGTCTTTGAAGCTCCCTGTTTTTTTTTTTCCTCCCGACTCTTGTCATCAAACAGGATTTGAGTCTGCATTTGTTTCAACAGAAAAAAAGAGTAGATAATTTGACCTGTTGACATGGATTTACAAACTGCAATAAGGATTGTTTCATCAATGGCTGTTGGTCATATTTCAGCTTTTCAACCCAAATATTTTCCCTTTGCTTTTCAGTTTACTGTGGAAAATCCCTGTGGTAACACTAAAGTTTAAATTGTGAGTCACGTAAACGGTAATGATCTATTTTACTCAGATTAAAAACAAAATAGACGAGTTTGTAAGACGAGCTGTTTGTCTGCAGCCTGCTGCTTTGACGCCTACGTTAACCTTCACTGAGCTTCCATTACGTCCTGCTACAAAATGCTTCCCACTGTGTGTTTGTTGTGTAGGTTTCTCCTGAAATTGAATCTTTTGCATTTCACTATCAGGGATTCGATTGCGTTGCACGCTGAATCATTAGCAGGAATCCATTCGGTGATCAGGTCCCATTCTAAAGACCTGTGCAACCGATTGAACTGCTTCGTAGAGCAGTTGTTTAAAACCATAATGGGATGTAATATCCCTGCTTGAATCAAGGTTAAATGTTCAAGTAAAAGTGGGAAATGAGAGCTGTGTGACATTACAGCCTGGTTGCATCTCATGTGCTGCTGTAGGATTATCAAAGAGGCTTTTTAGGGAGACACGACAGGGAAGCAAACGTTTAATAGATGATTCGAGGTAATAAACTCGGTTCACTATCCGACTGCATGTGTCCAACAGCTTAACATGATGATGTGTCAAGCACTTTTAATACAACCCCATCATCTCATTACAGAGGTCCACCAGGTTTAATTACTTTCTGCGCTTGGTGCTATACTTAACCTGACATGTCTGATCGCTTTCATTCCCATTACTGAGCATCTGCCACTCCAACCCAAGAGCTTCTTCCAGCCGAAAGAGATCCAAGTAGAGAGGACACACTAAAATTGTGCTACCCAGCCTCTGTTCAGTTTAGACTGCAAAGAAGTCCTGTTTGTCTGGATTTTATCAAGTTTAACCAGAATTACCCATCTCTTTCTCACATTTAACCAAATGTCAATGCATCAAAACATCCATTAGGGTTTTCTGCTTTTGAATGTTAAATTTTGGAAAACCTGGATTTTATTTTCTTCACCAATGCACCTGCGGGGTTTCTATTGTTCAGAGATATGTTAGTCCACCCAAGAACTACCATCTGGTTTGGCAGCTGTGTTTTACAGCTTCTGTTGTTTTCAGCTTTGAATTCAAGTCAGTTCACGGAAGGAATGATTGAAATAAAAGCCAGTCTTAAGATATTTTTTGACATTCATAATTTCTTTTTAATAGTGGAAGGGGAAAAGATTAAAATCAGATTTACTTTAAATGGTAAAAGTCTCAAAGGAAACACAAATAAGAGTGAGGAGTGGAGAAAATAGTCATATTGCAACTGATTAGTTATTGCAATATCCATCATTGGTATCAGCATCCCAAAATTCTCTAATATTATTGTATAGCATTAGTTTTCATTATACTTGCCTCTTGCTTCTACCAGCTATTTTTTTGTGCAGGGCAGTTTCGTCACTGTTGTGATAAAACTTTTTAATTAGATTGTAACGTATTTCATTAGCATTCCGTGTAAATTTATGTGAAAAATTGTTCTTCTGTATCAAAAACATACAGCTTTCCTTTTGAACATTATAAAGTTTACTGACTGTTGTTTCAGCTCCTCTCTAACACATAGTACACACTGACTGAAAGTAATGTTTCAGTTTTACAAACCAGGATGAAAATCAGTTTGTTGATAAAACACAAAGCAGATCAGTCAAATAATACAGTTTTGCAATGTAGATTGAAACTTTTAAAAGAATCAGCTGTTCAAAAGGCAGCCACATGGATTGCTTGAGGTGCAGCTGACAGGTCAACCACAAGTAAAGGGAGCCTTAACCTTAGCAAATATGTTACGCGTGCTTAAAGGACAGAGAAAGTATGGCATGCTTTAGCTAGCAACAGCCAAAGTCTCCTGATGATTTTGCCCTCCCCCCCCACATTCAGTTTATACACAGATACAATACGTAACATGAAAATGTTGATATTCGGCCAGAATAAACTAGGAAACGGAACAGAAAAATTTAAAGTTGAGTTATGTCTGTAGAAACGTATTTGGCAAAACCTGTGGATGTTGTTACGTGTTTGTGTTTTTGTTTAAATTCAGCCCCTCTGGAAGCTTTTCTTTGTGCTTGAACAGAACTGTGCATCAATATATATTATATATAATAAACTATAATGCATTCCTATGGCCTTGAAGGTCTAAAAGGATGCATCCTTTTATGAGCAAGAATAAACAAATGTTCTACAACTGCAAACTCCTGAACATGTCAGACGATCGACATCGGTAAGTGTATCAGCGTCTATGCTTTCACAGCAGCACTGACACGCTTCCACCTGTTTGTGTTCGTATTTGATGAGACTTTGTCATCTGTCTGACTTCAAGATAAATGCCCACAGACGTCTACCAACATAACCTGAACATAAATCACTGTGAGGTTTCCTCCAAGGGGATAATGAGGCTTCCCAGAGTCTTGCTTCAAGTGCTTGTGCCAATGTGAGCTGACAGGAAAGGAGAAATCATGTATTTTAGGAGGCTGTGGGGCTATAATTAGCACAGTGTGTGTCTTTGGTCAGTACACAAGGTTAGAGAAATTGCTGTGTTTTGAATCACACCAGGTAGCCGCTGACAAGCTGCATGGCATCTTTAAGTGGATTTGCAGGTTTAGAATAATAATGTCACCACTCCCTCTTTGGCAAAATATCATCAACTTTTTTTAACAGTTTTTTTTCATAGTATCAATTCATCCATCCATTCATTCAAAATTTAAACATTATCCCATTTCATAAAAAGCACTGTAATTATTAAATTATTGGCAGGTATTGCATTATTAGCCACTGAGTGACGCAAAAGTTTATATATAAACGACCAGAAAGCGTTTGATGTTGCCTAGCGATAGCTAAAATAACAACATGAATCTTCTGGATACATAATAACCCTGAAAATGTAAATTAAAACTGGAAACAAAATCTGCACCTGGCACTTTGGAGGCAGTTAAACTCACGCATCAGCCCAATTAAACTCAATTATTACTTACAAAAACAATCTTGAGAACGGCTTGTCTCAGGATTTGTTGATGTCGTGCTGCATTTTCTACGCTTCCATCACACCCCATTAATTTTAGGAGGTTGGTGATTTGCATGCTGCTTTTGGCCGACAGGATACATAATGCCTCCTGTTTTGACAACACTCCCATACTTCACTCTGAGCTAATGAGGCAATTCATCTTTGATACACGAGGGAACGTGCTTATCACTGCATTATCTGCATTCAACTCCTCAGGGTCACCAAAAATGAATAATGGACTTTTATATAATTTGTTGCAAAATAAAACACTGGCAGGGCTGCAGTGTAGTTGGTAATACTATTGACTTGCAGCAAGAAGGTCCTGGTTCGATTCCTGGCCCAGGAATCCATGCAGGGTCTTTCTGCATGGAGTTTGCATGTTCTCCCTGTGCTTGGTGGGTTCTCTCCGGGTACTCCAGCTTCCCCCCACATTCCAAAAACACAACTGTCATTAACACGACTGTCATTAATTGGTCTCTCTAAATGGCCTAGGTGTGAGTGTGTGTGTGCATGGTTGTTTGTCCTGCGACAGACTGGTGACCAGTCCAGGGTGTACCCTGCCTCTTGCCTGAAAAGTTTGCTGGAGATGGGCACCAGCACCCCTCCTGGCCCCACTAAGGGATGAGGGTGTTAGAAAATGGATGGTTGGATAAAACACTGGGGAAATAGTGGGTTGTGTGTCTATTTGTATTTATTTATTTATGTATATATCTAAATACCAAATGCTTTTTAGCAACTGATTGTTCTCATTTCTTGAATAGCTACAAAAGAAGTTTAACCAGCTCTTACACAAATGCACACCTTTTGCTATGCAATAATTTCTCAGTCGATCCGAGAAAATAATCAGCAGAATAGCCTGAGACTGTATGAGACTGGTGATTTAACACCAATACCAGACTGTATTGGTGTTAAATCAAGCAGAAAAGGTTTAGCTTTTCACAAGTTGATGTCGGAGGTATTTTCTTTTAGCTGCACATGCATCCTTTGCTGCAAATGCTCAAGTCTAATATGATGGCAGGTTATTGCATTTTAGACTATAAAATGTTCATTTTCTTGTCTGAAAAAGGAACAAAATTATTTTAATATCTTAATGTATGTCTAATTTTGTATAAAAAGTTTAGGTGATTAAATGAAAAATCTGCAGAATGTTTTTTTTTGAGTAATTGTCACAATAATCAATGAAGCAAATGATTACTGGACACTTATTTAATAGTAATTTAGTAGTCCTCAATGCTTACCTGAGGAGAACAACATGGAGCTCAGTCAGATACAGTGGAAATGCCTCATACATATGACATATTGAATAGGTGAAGGCTTTAAGTGGTTAGCCACGCCCCTTTGGTCTCTGCATTGCCACTTCTATGATGTTGTGAGTGCCCCCTAGTGGTCAAATGATTAACTTAATTGCTCAGACGATGTGTGTGCAGCACTTATGTTGATTTTTATCACAGTCGTTAGTGTGTGGGCTATATTTCGGATCTTTAAGGAATGATCATTATGCCACAGGTTTGCCTAAAAACTTGGTGTTAGAATATTGTCTTAAAGTTGCATATATTCATTTTGAATATAAATTCAAGACAGTCTGAAATTTACCTATAGAAGGAAATAAAAAAGAACGCAAATGTTGGCAACTTTGCTCCCTGGAGAGAAGCCTTTAGGTTCATATATCTGTGTTTACATATATATGACTGACTGAGTCATATCCTATTTGTAATGCTGATAAGCAATGACTCACCATAACATCAGACTGCATTTGTTTAGGTTTTTCTCTGATGTGCTAAAACTGTGTCCCTGTGTCGGAATCGGTGATTAATAATTGAGCAGGCAGGTAGAGGTGGTTTGTCTATGGGTGTGGTGGGATCTAGTCGTGTGCATCTCTTCCGTTGGCCGTGCTGCGGATCGACCATCTGCCTGCTGATCTTCATCTCTCGTTCGTCTTGATGCCTATCAAGCTCACTACTTTCCAAATGAGCCTAACATTTGCAAACTCCCCCTCCCTGCCCCCAATTAAAACTAAAAAAGTCATTCCAAGCAGATGGTATGAGCCGGCCGGGGTAATTATTGCCAAGTGAACTGTGGCCCTCACGGACCTCAACTGAAATGAGTGGAGCGCAGCTGGATTGGGTTGGAAGCTCAGTTTCTCTGCGTAGCTGCACAATGAGGAGACGTTTGACCTGCAGGAGATACGCAGCCCATCAGTGTTTTTTTTTTTTTTTTCCAATCTTCATGCAATCAAAAAAAGTCCAAACTGTCTGAGTGCTGCAGAGCTTTTCATCTTGAATTGTGTTTTCATCAGTTTTTCGTTTTTTTTTAATCACATTATTTTTTTCAGTGATAATACTAAGAAGTTAAGTTTTGCTTTTCTAAAATAAAAGAGAATAAATGATCTTAATATATCCCCAGCAGGATGTGTAATGTCTTTTGAAGGTTTGAGTTGGCTGCTCTCTCTCTGTGCAGAATGTCTTTACCACCTACTGCCACGCTGCAACTACATTTTAGCATAAATTACAGGTTCCTTGAGGAACCAAGGAGGTATATATTTCAAAAATATGCCATGTGACTGATGAGATTACATAACTACAATTGAAATATTCAAACAATGCCGCAGTCCTTATTTGCTATAGCTATCCATCTTCGATTTGAAAAAAAAATGGCCTTCATTCCTGCTTGTCACCAAGGATAGAAGAGAAAAAAAATAAGCCTCATACTGAAAAATGTTTCCTTTCTTATTGAAGAAAAATTGCCATCAAACATATTTATATTCTTCGTCGCTTACAATAAGACGGAGACAAATACTAAGAAATGCCAAGAAACACCCAAACTTGAAAGAACAAAAAAGGAAAACAGAGCAAAATGCTGTTGTTGTTTTTTTTCCAGCATAACCGGGTCAGTTCATGCATTTTGCAGGAAAAGCATAAAAGAGTTTGTGACAAACACATTTATTGCTCCACATGCAGCTAGAAGATTCTGTCAGTGTTTTCCCAGCTGCAAGAATTAGTGAGTGATAATCGGCGTCTTGTGCGAGTGCTTTTCAGTGAGGAACTTCTCGCGGCTCTTACAGCTGGAAAGCGGTCAGGAAAATCACACAACGGCTGATTCTCAGCTGACCTTCTCTGCAAATACCCTCTGCCTAACAAGTCCAGCTCTTTTAGTCTGATCAAGAACATCGATTGCTGATTTAAAGGGGAAGGGCTTGACATAAGTAGGTGCTTGGTTGATAGTACGTTAGTGTGCGACTTTAATTAGTCTGACTGTAGTCGTTTTCTGTGGTAATTAGTAGTTTATGCTTTCTCTGGGTTAATTCTTAGACAAAATCTGAGTTTAACTTGTGATTGCCTGCTCACAGCCGTGATCAAGGTCAGGTGATAATGAAAAATGACTGAATGGAGCTCTCGCTCATTCACATTTACCTCCGTAGTCCTGGAACTAAACAAACACGCTTGATTAGCCATTATACCAATGAATCAAGGTAACAGAAGTGGCAGCATCTGTCATTAAAAAGGCAATGAACAAAGGGATTTGTTGACTGGTTTAAAACAGGGGTCTTAAATGATATCACCGTTACCCGTCTTGGAAGTGTTATTATTAACCTTTATTTTAGCAGGAACTAAATTGATATAACACCATTTATGCTTACCAGTCCTCAACAGTTTGCTGATGTCAGATAATGAGAGAATTATGTATGACTTTGCTGGACGATAAATTGTCCTTGAAATTATTTAAATAAATGATAATCGTGTCGTTTTGAGACCATTTTTTCAACTTGTATAATGATTAAGGCATAATGATGAAAATGTACCCTCTTAAAGTTTAATAAAATTAGATTTTTAAAGAACATTTAACACTGGAACTAGAGGACATTTTGAATATCCGAAATAGATAAAAAAATAAATAAAAAAAGACCAAAACAATAAATAAAATGGATTATGAAATCTCAACAAAACGTTTCCCTTCAAAATCATATTAATCACAATCCTCAGTTTGGGAAAACAAGCAACACTACCAGTTTGGACATTTATAACAAAAAAGAGACAAACTAACACTGTACCGTGTGTCAAATGTTTGCTGTACTTTTTTCAACATGGCAGCTTTTCAATAATATTAAAGGGCAGCAGGATCAAACTATACAAAGGAGCACGCAAAGGGAAAATTAAAGCCTATTTTAACTTGTGCTGTTGTTTGGTATATTCCTTATTGTGACAGGATCATATCCAAGTACAGTCTAGGCATGAATGCTTTTGCAAGGCAGTCTGAACGTGTTCTCGGATTGCTCACTGCTTGCTTTGGCTGCACATCCATTTTGTGGTGTCCTGCGATGGGAAGTGGAAAATGAGCCAGCAACAGTTGTGTGTGAATAACAAGACCAGACAACTGTGCTGAGGGCTTGTAGCCAGTGATTTATTAGTGTGTACAACAGGTCCTCCTGGAGTACCAGCGTCAGGAAATTGATTGACTCTGACCTCTGCCTGTGTTCGAGTCTTTGGCAAAGTTTCTGTGCAGAGCGTTTGTTTATGTTTTTTAAGGATTAGTGAGAAAGCTACTGTGATAAACTCATGGTCATAATTTTCTCCCAACTCCTTAAAAGACACGATCCTTAAATATCTCTGATTCTTTACGGCCATGATATGTTTTCCGGCTGTCTTAATATTCCAAACAGCTTTGGAAGGTAAAACGTTTAACCTCCTTGAGAATTAGCAATTAGCATCCATTTCACTGCTCTGCGATAGAAAACCTGCAGGAAGAGGCTCATTCTGTCGACCAGACAGATGGAGCGAGGGGAAGACGGCACAATGAATAAGAGTCGCTGAAATGATTGGAAGTGGAGATAATTAGTGCTGGGTGTCAGCGGTGGCGTGGTCTAGGCAGGAATAATGAGAGAAATGATGAGACTGATCTCCTCTGATCAGAGGATGTTTGCTGGGATTTACATCAAGTGTACAGTTTCTGGCCGGCGTGGTTTGACTGCCGTGTTTTTACAAGTTTTACTTCCCTACATTCACACGCTCTGATCTAAGCTGTGCTTCTTTTTCTCAACAGCCAGGAAAACGTGCGCCCCTGCTGAGTTTGCCTGCTTAAACGGACAGTGTGTCCCGGGCCGGTGGCGATGTGACGGGGAACCGGAGTGTCCAGATGGCTCTGATGAGGCAGAGGAGACTTGCAGTAAGTACCATGCTCTATGCCAGAGGTTCCCAAACTGTGGGGCGCGCCCCCCCTAGGGGGGGCGCAGGAAGCCGTCTGGATGAAAAAAAACAAAAAAA
>NW_015114191.1:44974-88500 GCF_001443285.1 Poecilia latipinna | reverse complement strand
AAAGAAACACCTGGGATAAGATTTTATTAAATCATGTCCAGAAAATTTTAGAACAATCAATACTTAACCCAGAGGTTCCCAAACTGTGGGGCGCGCCCCCTAGGTGGGGCGCCGTGTCATTGCAGGGGGGCGCAGGAAGCCGTCTGGATGAAAAAAAACAAAAAAAAACATGAACACTGTATGCACTGGGTTTTTACCTTAGAATGGTCAACTCTCTGTTATTCCTATGTCAATATGATACAGTAGAGGCTTCCACACTTCCCATATTTGTGTCCTCTGTCACTTTTATCAACAGTTAAAACTGTCCGTTGTTAACATGTTGTAACCTGTTTTTCCGAGCCGCCTTTAAACGCAACATGAGCGCTACGGCTCGCGCTGGGTTTACACCTGTGAAGGAGACCTGCTGGGTGGAGCTACGTAGGTTTGTGTTAGAATCACGGCAGCAAACCAGCAAAACGCAAAGAACTTTTCACAGTTTTTCCTTCCAAACTAACCGACTGAGTTGAGTAAAGCTGTTGGATGCAGGTAATAATGACTAGCTAATATCAATACAGAACCTTAAGCTTAACAAGGCTACCGATGTTGGTGTCTATTTTCAGCTACGTACATTCATTTTGCCCCCAAAAAAGTCGATGCTCCCCCCTCGTCGTTTCAACCAGACAGCCATTTGTAATCCATAGGGGGGGCGCAGAAAATGTTTGGAAACCACTGGGGGGGGCGCAGAAGAAAAAGTTTGGGAACCACTGCTCTATGCTATCCTGCACCAAACGATTGTTGTTTTTTCTACTTTAGCAAAAGTTGCTGAGTCGAGGTCTACAACCTAGCAACATAAGCTGCATTTCCACTGATCTTAAAATTGAGCAAATTGAAATTATGAAAATAAATTTTCTTACTTGAAAACCTTCAGTTTTGAAAAAGCTCACATTATTCCAAAAAAGTTTTTGTGCTAGGTAGTTCAGAAATGGATGCATTTCGCAAAATGGCAACAGGAACGCTTTTTTCGCATTAGATGAGCCATGTGTTCAACAACCGGATGTTACTATTGGTGAAAATGACCAGGAAGACAATGACAGGAAGGAGTAAGAGGTTCCCACTTGTTTTTGTTTCTGGATCATTTTGAGTTATTTATTATTGCCATTCAGGTCTTTAGCTGTAAATTGTTTGAGTTCTTCTGTTTTTTCTTGGGTTCTGCTCTTTAGTTTTAGTCCTTTCCTTTAATTACGACATAATTGCTTGTTCACTTCACTCTGTTACTTCTAGATGCTCAAGCTCAGTGGTCCCCAAACTTTTTCCTGTGAGGGCCACATAACTTTTCCCTTCTCTGGTGGGGGGCCGGAAATTGTTGAGGGGAGGGGGGTCGTTTCTCGATTGATTTTTACCCAGAAAGCACATGGGCAAAAACCATGAGTGAAACGGTCACTGGGACTAACTAGTATACATTCCATTGAGGGAATGTAACTTTAACATATTAATTTCTCATATGTTAACATAAAGGCTCGTTTTGAAGTATAAGCTGCTACTTACAGGCACGTGTGTTCATCTGCTCTACCGCTAGCAAACAACCATACTGTTAACATAAAAGTCAAGCAGTTCCCTAAAAGTCCAACAGATGGCAGCAATGCGCCATGCAAAACAAAACACCCACAGCTAAAGAGCCCCCTGGTGGTTGAAGAAAAATCCACATATAAACCGGAAAATACAATAAATGAAAAAAAATAATCTGAATGCTCTCTGGCCGGATCCGGCCCGCGGGCCGTAGTTTGGGGAACCCTGCTCAAGCTGGATCTCGGCAATTAATTTAGTAAAACTTGCCACCATATTTTGCTTATGAAAATGAATATGGCACCAAAGTTTGAATTCAAATTCAGAAACTAGTCTTTTCCTTGATTGACTGTGGTATTTATCTCAGTTGCAGGCACCTACCATTTCCTTCTGTAATGAACAGAATTTTGCGGCCATTTTCTCGTTGTATCTCGTCGTCTGAGGTGTCATGCCTCCACCTCAGAGATTTTAGATTTAACACGCGTCTCCTGGAACCTGCGTTCAAGTTGCTGATTTCCAATATTGTCTTGGCTCTAGTGGCAGTTCAGCCGTCTCGCCCGCCTCCACTCGCCCACTCACTCTAGAACTCAATGCTGTCTGACGGCGAGTAAAAGAAAGACCTCGATTATCTCCACCAAGCTGTGAGAACCCGAGAATGCTGCCTGGCTCTCGTTTGGTGTCGGCTTCATTGGTCTCACATGTCAGGCCTCAATGGAGGCGAGTTCATTTCAAAATGGAGCAGGATCTCTAGCATGGTAGGTTAATAATTAATTTTTTTCCCCCTTTGATTTAATATTTCTTTGCCTCCTGGTTGCTTCGATTACCCTTCAGTTATCAGAAAACTTAAAGTGTTGTATTAGGAAATGGGAGATTTTATGAGATTTTAACTGCATGAAATTTGTAAAACTGTGAATAATATCTAAAGAAGTAGTTTCCGTATATTTACAATAATTGGTAAATGGGTAGTATTTGTAGTTTTCCACATTGTTTTTTTTATTTATTTATTTATTTTGTTCAGATTAGGCAAGACGTTTGCCAGTAGAGTGTCTACTACTTCAGTTCCAGTCTCGATAATTATAGTTTTCAGACTTAAACTCCTGGAAGTGTTTCTTCAGAGGGATTGCAAATGTGGAACCATGCTGAAAATGAAAGAAGGTTGTCATTCAAGTTCTGTAACATTTTATTGGCTGTGAATGTGTTGGTCTGGGTTTTTTCTAAATAATGTAGCAGCCAAGTAGAATCCCCCCAATGCCTCTCGCATAAAAAGGCTTTTGGAAGGACAGCATGTTTATGTTGGAAACCCAATTAAAGATAATGAAGGAAGGATTCATATCTTGGCGGCAAAATAAAGAGATACGAGAGTCCCGGTTTGGGAGTAATCCATCAAAATGGAAATCTCATATGCATTAGCTTGATGCTTTAAATTAGAAAAATTTCAATTCCAGAAGTTGAACGGAGGTTTTATTTTCCAGTTGGTGTCCAGAAAGCCACATTGGACACATGGCTTCACACAAAAAGTGCAGCTTGAGCATAAGAAGCTCTAACCTTACTGCCTCTGGGTATCTAGATAACAACTTCACACGGAAAGAGTCAGATCATCACAACGTCAACTGAACAGGACATTCCTAATGAGATCTTCACCACAGCTGTCTCTCTGCTGTTTGACTGATTCCAGCTGCGACATAAACACAGCAAAGAGGCAAAAAAGAGAGAGGGGAAACTCTAGAGTGGTCATTTTAGAAATGCATCTTGAGCTACAGTCATCTCATCATCTTTCATAAGACTCAATTTACTACTTCTCTGATTGTCGAGTAACAGATTCAGTGGGAACTTTATGCAATAAGATACTTCAGCTATTATTCTATATCTTGCCTACAGATATAGAATATTCACACATAACACTCCCTGAAGATTACCTTTAATTTAACTGAGCAATTACATATGGTGTTATGGCAGTAATTATTACAGGTCCAGCTCCAGTTAGATGCCTTTTTTTATTTTTTATGTTTCCCATTGTTAAGAAAATAAATTTAAAATATGCTAGTTTTAAAACTTAACATGTCTTGACTGAAATAGCCTAATTATAGTTTTCAGATTAATAACTTATTCTGCCCTATTGACCTTTAGGTTACGTGTAGTTACAGCAGATTGTTTGCTAAGATCTTTTGAACTGCCCTTTGTCTTTGTGGGAAACAATCAGGAGAAGTTCTAGCTTTCACACTGATATGTGAAAAACCTTAAAACAGCAGGAGTTCAGGAGAAGCTCTGCTTCCACTTTGTTTAGACAAAGGGGACAAATGGCCTTTGATCTTGGGAACAAATAGCAGGGAGTTTCTAACTTTAAAGAGGGTCAGAGACAGCTCCTGGTTGGATGAGCAAAGATGCGCCTTATTTGAATAAATTAAAAGACAAGAATATGCCTTTACTATAAAACTTTGTACACAGGAGTAACAAATCAGATTTGCTCTTGCGATTCTCCAAAGACCCGCCGGGAGAACCTGGGATCCGTGAGAGGAAGATAGAGCCAGAGATTTTCCAAAATTTATTATAACCTAAAATCGTCTTCAACACCATGTACCCAAACACGTTACAAACAATCACACTTGCACACACATTGCTGAGACATTTTTTGAACTTTGTGCTGCAGACATCTGTGCCAGCGTCATTCTGCCTCACTGATTGGATTCCCAATTACACGCTAGAGTAGCACTGCTCTGATGACTCCAAATCCGGGCCACACGGAACGAGTCAAACTCCCGGGCAGTGAAAAATGAATGATTCTTTGGAGAAACATGTGAAGTGCCAGAGCTCCTGGCTTTCAAATTAGATTAGCGTGTAATCAAGGAGGAAGTGGGCCACGGCAGCCAGCTGTGCAGGAGCTCCTCCTGCTCCCACAATGCAGCAGTGACAGTTTCATGGACTTTAAGAGTGAGGGTGGGATGGCGGCCACATGACGCTTCCTGACAAAATTAATAAGTTCAGCTCAAGTCCGTGTGTCGGCTGGTCCTCTGGGATTTTGAAGACATATCTGTGAGCTGACAGTCATGAGTGAACTTTGGTGTTTTCCTGCTCCTGCAGGAGTCTTCCATTATTCAAATGAATTAAATTAAAAGGAAATGGAAGTTTTAAATCCCCCTGTTTTCTGCTTTTAATGTAATTTTTCACATGTTGCATAATTTAGAGCGGAGTATAGATTTTTCTATAAAAGAAGTTTCCTCATAATCCTCACAAATATTGACTTTCACATCCTGCTGGGATTTTTCTGGAGGAGTTAAAGCCAAAGCCATGGTCTTATATTGACTTTGGGTTTTGTATTGTAAAGCGTTATTTAACCAGGAAGTAGAAATCTCCTGAGAATACAACAGTGTTCTGGCCAAGAAATTCAGCTGTTGTCAGTAGAGAGAAAGAATATGCCCCCAAATACAACACAATGTATCCTAAATGAAATACTGAGATTATGTAAAACTACGTATTTGCAACTAAAATGACTTTTCTGTCATTGTGGCTCTTAAGTTTATCGTTTGTATATTTACTCACACTGATGGACACATTCTGAATTTTCATTCTAAATGCAATGAATACAGAATTTTCACTTCATATTTACTTTAGATTGTAGAATAAAAATCAAATGTCAGTCAATTCTGATGAACTGATGAAAAGTCTTCCTCTTTAGATGTTCATTTTTGTTTAAAGAAAGATGTATAGAAACTTTATTTCAGACTCAAGGTCCAACTAAAACAAGAAACAAAACAAAAAAACATGTAGGCATATATATCAATATCTACAATTATTTAGAAATCAAATAAAATAAGATAAAATGTAATCACAGACAACTATACCAGTGTTTCCACATGTGTGAATGGTATTGTGTTGAGATCAATTTAAGGCAATGATAGTTTTATTCTCAGATTTATTCAGATATATAAACTTAAACATCAGACTGCTAAGCACTGTGCAGAGTGCGTACTCCAGCACTCTCCATCCGGTTATGCTAATACTTCAGCTATGGTGCTAGAGCTAATCATCTATCAGCCAATCAAAGGAGACATCGGCGTCTTATTCAGCCGTTGGAGTGACAAGCCCCATAAACTTGAAAGTGGCTATGTGTGCAGCATCTTTGGGAAATTGTAGTCTGTGATTTTACAGAAGAGCGATGGATTCAACACGTTCAAATGACACAACTTTTTATGAACTGCGATGCTGTGAGAGCTCTGGTGGAACCAGCTGCACGTTGTCTAAAAACTTAAAACAAACTCTTTCCCCGAATATTTCCTGTTGTCTTCTTTGCAGTCTCTGCCAGCAGTAACATCCGGTTGTTGGTGAATTGTGTGATGCAAAGTAGTGTTTACAGTTTTCTACTTCGACACGGCTGGAAAAACCACCTAATCCCAGCGCAAAACCTTTTTATTGAAAACATGAGTTTCTTCAAAATTGGTGTGTTTACATTGGGAAAATGTATTTTTGTAATTTCAATTTGACCTACTTCCATATCAGGTGAATAGTTGCTCTTTAGGGGTTGCCTCCCGGGGGGTGCTGTGGCTTCCAGGAACCGATGCCGCTCTGGCTACTGGATGCTGTCAGATATATGCGCTTTCAATTACACATAAATCATTAGCACAAACATCTACTGCACACACACACACACACACACACACACACACACACACACACACTTGCTCTACTAACACACGCTACCTCACACACATCCACATTTACGTCACCCAGACTCCAATGGTCATAGAGCTTCATATTTCATTATGTTACTTTGACGCCATAGTAACCCTGATTTATAAAAGTCAATCATGCAATTAGCATCTATCAAAAGGTAACCTTGGCATAATTTTTAGCGGTAAAACATAAACCTACTTGCTTTGAATCCAAGTCAACATATTTGATTTTCTAGGAATGAAGTCATAAATTGACCTCATTATAAAAACACTTCAGTAGTTTTATTTTGATTGCAGAACTAGTTTCCACTGCTCACATCTCTCTACACCGAGTTGTGATTATATCTTCACCCAACTGCTTTAAGCTGTACATTATCAAGTTAGTGGGGAAAAACATGTGCATGTTATTGGTCTAATGGGGTAGAAAACTGTTCAAGTATATCCTCCAAACGAAGTCTGAGAGGTTTTGCTAACAAATCAGTGGGGAAAAAATAAAAAGTATTACAGTGGTTTTATTTGGATAATGAAGTAACACTCCAGGAGTCGGGGTTATGTGTTTAGCGTGCAACAAAAGTGTATTCCTTGCTAACACACTTTACTGAGAATAACAATTTTCCATCTTGAAGTCTCCAAGCAGCAAGTGGGTTTCTCTTTCACTACAGATCTATAATTCAAAGACGGAGACATGTCCATCCTAACGCGGTTTAATGAAGCAGTGAAACTGAATGACTCATGATGCCGAAGCACTTTGCGCCTGTTTTCGGTCCGAGATGGACGTGTTGAATCAGATCCTTCACCACCCGAACAGCGACCTTGACATTTACAGGTGAACATGCCTCAGAGTGCTCTCACAGCAAATAGAAACCCACCGGATGGGTGAAAAGCAGACGGTTTATTTCTCATGAATAGATGCTAGTTTCTCTAGTACATGTCTTCTCAATGATACTGCCCTTGGCCTGTTTGATCTAAACCAGGGGTGTCAAACTCATTTTCATTTTGGGCCATATCAAGATCACAAAGTGCCAGTTGTGGCTGAATTTATTGACAGAAGTAGCCAAACTAAGGAACATTTTAAATTCAAAAACCATTTTTGCTGCTAAATTATTGAGTAAATAGACCTATGAGCTCAACCTCAAAGGAATTTGTTTTTTAGATCATTGCACCATCATATATTGGTGCAAAGTTCTATTTTCTCCATTCAGCTTTCAAGTGTTTCAGGAACTCTTGATCATCCTTTTAAAAAAAAAATCTTTCCTTAGACATGTAGACGCTAACTCTAGAATGGAGACTCTGTCATGCTGTTACTTGTTTAACATTGATATGCTAAAGTAGGTTAGTTTAGACCTGATTAGCTTTGCTGACAGGCTAACTCTTTTTTAGCACAACTTGAAGACAACAGCAGTCTTTCCCAGCATGCCATTTTGAAGCACAAAGTTACCCCCTGTGGGTTGAGAGAAGCAGCTTTGTCATCCATCGTTTGTGCGTCAAATTTACGGGCATATCAGAAACGAGCAAATACAAAGGCTCCCGTCAGAACAATGTAAAGAAAAAATATTCCATTTTTACTTTAAACAATGTTCATGAGTTAATAAATCCTGGTCCTATTTATAATTACATAATACTCAACATCTTTTCATGTTGATGAAATTTGGCACTGTACATAAAGAAATTGCTTTGTTTTGATTGACGAAATAATATTTAAGCACGCAACTATTATCTCGAAGGTTGTTGTGGCGGATTGGCTTTGCCGCAAGTTCCACACGTGATCTAAATCATCCTGCTGCAGCTCTGGATTTATGTGTGGATGGATAGTTCTTATTATGGCCTGTCATAATCCTGCCATGTTACAGCAGAACCATGTGACGAATGAATGATTGTCATTCTTCTAGATTTCAAGCCTTTTATTTCTTCATTTAAAACTTTATGATGTAAAATGCTGCCACTAATAGCAAGGTTAGCTGTGCTCATTAAATAAAAAGTGCTGTGTCATTGCTGCTGAGATGAATTCTCTTTTGTCTTTCAGCAGAAGTCATGAGTAGATTTGTCTTCAACAAGAGCCAAGTCTGTGGCAAATTTGCACTTTTATTAAGCTGTTACCGTTTGAAACCAGAATTCATTAACTTTTGCCTGTCTTGATGTGGATTGAGACGGCATGGCTGTGGTCTGATATCTTTGGAATCTGAAGGAGCAGAGCTCACGCTTCATTAAGGAGCCATCAATTAAAAGGACAGGACAGCTCACCCTCCGCCCGGTAGATTCACATTCTGCTCGGCTCTGTGCTCGGTCTGCCATTTCTTCCTCATCTCCTTCCATTTGGTATGGACGGCTTCGGTTTAGCTGTAGAACAAAAACGGGAAAGGTTGTGCAACACTCTGACTATTCATCTGTCCCTACATCCCTCCTTTCTTCGCCGATTCTCTTTTGCTCTGATTTTCCACGTCATTCTCCGCAAGGTTCTACAGATTCATTCCAGTGGAACAGCATTTCCTCTTTCTAAGACGCCTTCCTCTTCACCTCTTTCATCTCTTTATGTTTCATGAATTCCAAGCAGCCCCTGTATTCTTTGGCATTCAGACGTTACTCATTCGTGAGCATTCATTTCGGTTCAGCATTTACATACTCCACTTGTCAGTGTTTGACAGTCGTGTTTGGAAAGAGGCAAATTAGGTTTGACTGGAAAAGACAAGTCGCAGAACAAAGACTCGACATCGCTGTTGCTGCCATGAAAGTAGCAGAAAACATTTAGTGTCTCGACTCGATACTTTTTTCTGTTTTGCTAATCGAGAACCACTTGATCACGCTGCTTATTTGCGATCCATGATATTTTCTTATCTCCTTTATTGCTGCAGGACATTTTCCAGAGTATTATTTTGATACCGTACATCTGTCAACATTGTTGACTGACAGTTCGAAGCACAGCAGACTTCAGTTCTCCACCTCATTCTGAAATCTCCTCAGAGCTACAAATCTTCTGTTTGACATTTACCTGCAGCTGTTTTTCAGCCCGTAGTTTGTGTATGAGGCAAATGTCACTTCCCAGTTAACAGAACACGGTAGCACATGGTTTTCTGAGTCTGAAGTATTTACTGATGTAGAAACGGGGAGTGCTGGCCACATCAGCGCTCTGAGAGTTTATTTATTTATTTATTTATTTTGAAGGGGTCATGGCCTCTCTGCATCAGCCATCTTTGCTGCTCGCTTTCCCCAGACACAAGCTGTCTCCAGGACTTCCTCCTCCTACCTTCCTACTGTCAGCCTCTCACTGTTGCAAGGACAGGAGCACTCAGGCAGAGAATGAATGCTCAGCTCTAATTACACATTAAATCACTTTTATTAAGGCAGGTTTGATGTTTTCATTTTATGCTTTCAGCTCTATTGTTTGGTTGGTTTGGTCATGTTGCTATAGCTTCATTTAAGTTTGAAATTTGAGGACTATTTTCAAACCTAGAACTAATATTTACCCTGAATGTTGAAGAACTTTTTTTGACTCAAATAACCAAATTGTTGACAACGATGCTCAGGATGGTTCTGTCCCACAGAGAAGCACAGAACTTTGTGAAACTTTTACTGCTAAGATTAGATTTTCATTTTTTTTATACTTTATAAAAAGTCCTAATAAGTATCATTCAGAGATGAAAAAAGTTTGGGTCATTTTATACAGTGTGTGCATTTTAAGTATGCATTTAGAATTTAAAATGAACAATTAATCAATTAATCACATGGGAATTTCAAATGAGCTTGATAATTTCCATTCTGATGATTAATACTTGTTCAAGGAAATTTTATTTTACAGAGATGCCATGAAGTATTTTATTCATGGTTTTGGTTACAAGTGCTTTTTTATCACTGTTTTGGTTTTTTATTGTCTTTGGTCATCGTGTTTTATTTTGGATAGTTAAAATATCTCACAATTTCAGTGGTAAGTGTTCTTTATGAAATTAAAGTTTATTTGCTCTTCAGAGGCTGAAGTTGGATATTATATACCATTACCAATATATTATTGGAAAATGGTCTCAAAAAACATGATCATTTATCGCAATAATTATGGGGACAATTTGTTGTCTAGCAAAGTTTGTAATTGTGACAGGCCTGGTAATCATAACGCTTCTTGCTCTACATAGAAAAGGGAAAATAAAGGCCAATATCAGTGATATATTGGCTTCACATAAATACATAGTTATATGACCATCATGCTTGCCGTACATCAGTTACTCCAATGGTAAATGGACTGAACTTTCTGATCATTTTGACCACTCAAAGTGCTTCACACTAGAGTCACATTCACCCATTCACTCACAAACACACACATTTATACACTTGAGGCAATTTGAGGTTAGGTGCCTTCCCCAGGGGCACATGGACATGTGGCAGGAGGAGGCTGGAAACGAACTTACAGCCTTCAGATCATAAGACATTGCATTTCTGAATAAAAAGAGGCTGGCAGATTTCAGCCAGTTTCATGTTCATACCAGCTGTTTTTGCATTAGTTTGGTATGGAATAGTTAGTTATTCAATCTTTTTATCTTCTTACTAATGAAAGCAGTATAAAGTTATGCACTCACTGGTTTCTAAATGAAAGTGGTGACTCCCTTGCATAAAGTATGTACCATTGCAGATTGGTAAAAATACATCCATTTCTTATTTTGAAGGGGTTAGAGCTGTGAACCTCAATGAGCGTTGACTTAAATATTGTCTCTATAATTACTGTTAGTCAGACAATAGAAATTGAATTCTAATTATTTCTATGAAAATGATGCACAGACATTCACTACTGCATTTCTATGAAGAAAAACTGTGATAAGACCAAAGTCATTTACACACAGATTGGAACTGACCTGTAAGACCTCCACACCAATAGGAACTGAAACTGGAAAGGCATTAAAAAGCATGTAAAACATCACGTTCTGCATGTATAAATCATAAACTGGCACTGATGTTTGAGTAAAAGAACTTCTACAAATGTTTCGTAATCCAAAAGATTTTTCTCGTTTTCCCTAATCGAAATCTTCAACAAATCGGATTTGCCTGAGATAAATAGGAATTCAGATTGAACAGAAATACAATGTTGTTACTGTATGAACAGATGTGCTCTGTGTGCAAACATGGCCTCGGAGACTCCCTCCTTGTCTAGTCCAATAACCCGCCATGCAACGTACAGCTAACATTACTGGCGACAGCATCAGAGATTCTATTAGAGCTCACAAATGATGTTCATTATGGAGCATGTTCTTACTCTGCCCTCAGCAAATAATGGAGTTGCTTCCTGCGTGGGGGGCTGCAACTAGGTTGTCACGGGCAACGTGCATAACTGGGACAGGGATACCAATACTATGAAAATCTAAGCCAAAAGAATGACTTTAGATCCCCTTTATAAGAAATTATAGTTCATTATTTTTTTTTCTATGCTTTTTAAGAATGTAATATGTGTCAATTAAGAAGAAATAGCAACAGCATGATTATGGAGTGAATATTTTAAACTGTCTTTAGCATTTTATTTCAGATGCTGGCATGATTAACACAGTTAGCAGTTACCTGGCATGTAAACATGTACCTTGATAATATAACGGGGCTAAATGATGTGGCTGGAAAACGTATCACAGTATAACGTTTTCATGTCAGTTTATTGATAATTATTAGTTTTTTTATTTTAAATGTCTGAAATATTGCCAAACTGATCCCATGTTATCCACTGTTGATATTGCTCATGTGTCTATTGCAATATATGCTATTGATTTATTACCCAGTCCTACTTCATAGTTACCTTGATGCTTCTATAAATAAATTCTTTTTACTTAGATTGAAATATCTTCTTCAGCTGTTTGTGCTTCCTGAAGTCATTTCGTCTCACTGATGGCTAACAGAGTCGTCTTCCTGTGGTAACAACTTCCTCACAGAGTACTATTCATATGACGACCCCAGAAGGGTCAAATAAAAAGCAACACCACAACAGCATAATAAATAATCTAAGGATAAAAGAGGCTGGATGATTCATTTTGTAGGTTGTGCCTTTGATTTCTTGCTGGAAGGCTTCAGGCGGCTCTGTAAGCAAAGGTTTATAATTAACCACATTCGTCATATTAAACACGCTGTAATCAGCATCAAATCGACTGTGCCAACCCGAACAGATTGGCAGGAAAAGGAGAGGAGGGAGCGGACGGGGAGAGGAGGAGGAGGGGAGGTGGATTGTACTTTTGCATTTCAGCCAAATTCGCCTTCGCTATGTTTCAGGATCCTTCTGCAAGCTTCCCCGCTGTAGAGGCGGCCCAGACAGTAAAAACCAAGTGTTGTAGCATCTGATGAGTTTTAACTGCATGCTGGCTGTTGTGTTTGTAGTTTGTTTGTTTGTTGTTTTTTTTAAACTGCTTTTATGGGCCTATAAATTCACCATGGAAATCTTCCCCTGTCTGTTTGATCTACATCCACAGGCAAACAGACGTGCCCTCCAGAGAAATTTGACTGCGGGGGATCCACCAACAAGTGTGTCTCGTTGTCATGGAGATGTGATGGGGAGAAAGACTGCGAGAACGGGGCAGACGAGGAGGACTGTGCATCTGGTGAGCTTTGTATAAAGTCGCCTTCCTAGAAGCAAATGACTTCTTTTTTTTTCCTGTTACAGCTGATCACATTTCAGGAGACATTCTGATAAATACCTGCAACATTCACGGTTTACAAGTGAATAAATAAGAAGTGCAGATGAACTTTTAGATCTGAAAAGGTTTTATTGTCTTCGGTTTTATCATTTAGAAGTTCAGCGCATTAAAGCACAGCAGGAAAGTCACTGTATATTCCGACGGATTCGAAGTGATTCCAGATTTAAGCTACCAGCGCTTGACAGCAGAGTCCCTCTTTGATGTAAAATGATCTATGGTGTGAAACATCAGATACGGGGGACTTCCCGGTGATACCAGGAGGATTTCTACAGTTCTTAAACTCTCCATGAGGCTCTTAGAACCATCAAATATGAAGGCACCTTAGACACAGCCAATCACGTGACTCGCACGTATGGTAGCCCCTTCCCCCAAATCGCTTCGGGGACCATCCTTGGCCTACTTCTGAGGAGCCGTGAAGAATATGCTCGCTTTCCTCTTCACGTCAGGAAAAATGTGATTGAGGCAATAAATCAGAACGTGTTCTGAGTTGAAAGCTGAGGAAATGGCACATTTTTAAAAAAACATCTCTGAAATGTCCCAATATGCTTAGTGTCGTGTGAATTTTCATCAAAGCAAGAAGCTGCATATGATGGAATCAGTGTGAGTCAGAAAAAGTACATTAAAAACACATGTTCTATTTAAACTCACCCTATTAAAGACGGCTTCATTATTATATAACAATAATTAGGTCTGTCACAATAGGCAATAAATAAAATAATCGTGTGATGAATTAAACCGAGGTGAATAATTTCCTTTTGCATGATTTATCAATTTTCTCTTTTCTGTGTTTTTACCAAAAGCTAGATGACAAAGTCTTCAGTTTGGTCTCAAATAGCCTCTTGTTTTTTTTAGGCCATTTCTTAAAAAAGACTAAATAATTCATTTTATTTATTGTTTCTGTTTTTTTGTTTATTTATTTTAGATATTTAAAATGCCTTCCAGTTCCAGTGTCAAAAGTTCATAAAGAAGTCATTTTGTTTTAAACGTTCATTTAGACGCCTCCCTCTCTGGAGGTGCTACGGTGGCGCAGCTGTAGAGCGCAACCCATGTCACAACCCCAGCCCTCCATGTGGCCATCGCAGGTTTGAGTCCCGGCCTGATGACGTTTGCTGCATGACTTCCACCTCTCTCATTACCCTCTTTCCTGTCTGACCACTCTCAAATAAAGACAACTAGAGCCAACAAGAAAAATAGAAACCTCCCTCTCCATCTGTTTCTACTTGTGACGAGGCAACATATGAGCGACCAGCATAATTCATGTGAAACTTTGAGCTAGCATGGCCTAACGACGCAAAAACTTTGAAAACTTTTCAGTTTTATCACGTTAACGTTGACAGCCCTAGTAATTATCATTGTGTACTCATTCTGGAGCAGCTGTTAGCAACTCTATTGACTTTCAGTCCACTACCTTTTTAGCTTAGATGTCTTTTCACTGCGCTGCTCATTGAGACCCAGTCTAGCCTGGACTAATCCAGCTCTCATTCTAATGTCTGTATCGATGTGGCAGCCTTAAACCTCTCAGCGGTGACACGGGAGGGGGCAGGCAGCAGGATGTCGTCCACCCGGCCAAAGACTCAAATCCCCGCGGGGACAAATGGCGCCAAGCGTAACCCGCTGAGAGAGAGAGGCTGGTTGTAGCATTAGCAAGGAACGGGGATGATGGCATCACAAATTAGACCTATTAAATGCTCCTCAGAGCAGTTTATCTGAAGAGTGACTGGGCTCAGTACCAGCCTGGAAGAGGACGTCTGAAACAAGGATTAGAAGCTTTTAACTGTGTCTGTAGATCAAATCTGGAGCTGCAAAGCATTGATTTTGTTTTCCCCTACTGTGTCTACGCTCCAGCTCAGTGATCTGAAAAAATGTCAAATTCTAACGGCCGTACTCATCAAAAATCAGAAGGTAGTTCTAACTTAGCTGTCATACATCTTTGGTAAAAAAAAATATAAAAAAATTAATAAACAGAAAAGTTAAACCAAGACTTCAGACAAAACCAAACTTTTATTTTCCTTTGTGAAAGCGATGAGTGTTCTTCACTGCTGTATGTAATACAGAAAACTTTTCCAAATGTTGCACAGCCGTTCAACTGATATAAACATTTGTGTAAGTGGTCTAAGCTCAGGCACAGAAGTAAAAATTGTTGTGGATACACAGATAAGTCTGTAAAAAAATCATGCAGAAATTCCAGAAAGCGTGAACCGAAACATGAAGACGGCTTCGTTTGATGTTTCACGAAGCCTCTTAAGTTGTGAATTTGTTTTTTTGTTTAATTAAGAACTGAAAACCGAATGGTGTTAAATATGACTGATTACTGTGCTGACAAATGGAATAAAGACACGTTGATGTTAAACATTAAACCTGTCCAATCTGTTCAGCTTGAATGTTTGACAAGCAACAGAGACAAAAGACATGACATGATATGATAAATTAAAATGAGCCTGAGCATCATCGTTAATGATATGCTAATATTATCAATATTACTATTCTTAATATTGTTCAAAACAGGACATCTGAAAAATGCTGCAAACATTTAAACCCTCTTTTTTTCTTGTTTTTAACAAAAGTCCTGACTGGAACTTTTGCCCGCTTTCCCCAATTTTTTAATTTTCTTTGTTAATGTAATTTTGCTTGCAGAGACTTCATAATTCTTTTGTTGTTGTTGTTGTTTTGTTTAGTTTATTTTGGATATTTATAAATGTTTCCAGTTCCAGCATTAACTGTTCCTTAGAAATGAAAGTTTTTGTTTTTTATCTTTGTACTTTGATTAATATGCCATTACTATCATATATAGTTAAAAATGGTTTATCGCAATCATTTCTGGGATGATTTGTCGTCCAGCAAATTTAGTTATTGTGACAGGCTCAGCCTCCTGGAAATGTTGGGGGTGGTGGAAGAGCTAAAAGGCGGCAGCAGCAGCAGCAATGTGACACATTCTGCAGGATGATTCAGAAAGCTTAAACAAACCATTCAAATTGGTGAGGTATGTTCATGCGTTCTGTGGCGTGGATGGGCGATCACGTGTGAAGTCAACTCTCTGCCTAAACTAACTCGCAGGCGTCGCCTCATTTCACATCATTTTCATTAAAGTGAAATTGTCATTTGTTCCACAAGAATCTTAATTTCCAACCACAGTTACGCTCCCATGCAGCTGCAGCACCCCTGCTGCTCGAAACGACATTGAGCCTTGGCTTAAGTGTTCTACTGTCATGTTTTGCAGCATGTCGAAAATTATTTACCAGATATCAATTTTTGCCAAGACGATTACGAATTGTTAGTATATCTTCAGTGTTTTCTTTTATAATCAGATACAAAAATATGTCTGTATGTTTCATTAAGTGTTTTATCAAAATGCTGCTTCAAATCAACTTCATCTGTTCTTCTGGCAAACTGATAATAGTGAAGGGCTATTATTAGATATTGTCTACATTAATAAATAGGAGTATAATATTCATTAAAATAAGGGAGGACTGTAATCTTTATCAGGTGGATTTTATTCTTTTTATGAAATTTCATTTGAGTTTTTTGTTTTGCTTTTTTTTACTATGATTTTGAAGAAGAAGGTAAACTATTATCTATCTATATTTAGTAGCTTGCACCAATATTTTAAGGAACATGGTTGTTGAATGTTGGAGAACGCACAATAAAATTTTTTAATGTCAAGCGGATAAATTTTCAGGATTAGAGAAATTTATTCGGTTTCAGTCAAATGATGTAGACTTAGTTTAGTCTATGGTTAGTTTTTTTTTTTTTGCAGGAATTGCTAGGTGTTTCTTTACAATCTCAATGCTCTTTCTTTTTATTTCACATTTGTAAGTTTCACTTACTATTGACTTTGTTAGAAAACATCATATATGGTATTGTCCAAAGGATTTACTCATCTAAATCATTAAATCCGCCCATTGTCAGAGTTTAGATCCAGTCATTCTTTGTACTTTTCAAATAAAAAGAAAATAAATTAAAAAAAATTCTTAGATGCTATTACAGTGACTAGGCATTAAAAGTGCAAAATCTCACACACTTACAAATTATTCACCAATAATTACCATCAAAAAATGGCTCGCTGACCTAATGTAAACAAAAAACACCAATAGCATTTAAAACATGAGCAAACACATTTGTTGCTGAGGCACAGATTTCTGGAAGCATTAAATATCACAGTAAATTTCCTCCTATGATAGAGGAAATTTATCATATTTAACATATTTTGCTTACTCTGAGCAAAATATGTTCGGCTCAATAGAATTTGAACATTAATACGTTTGCATGTAGATTCTCGTCTGAATGTTTACACCCTGAAAACCCGCAGACTTTATTCTTTATTAATATCAGATTGTGTGTAGAAGAGGCTGTATGTCTTGTGTAGGTAAATGAATCTGCAGATTTCATGCATTTACCCTGCAGGTGTGCTCCACTGTAGAAACGATAAGAGCTTTTTCTACTTAATTAAGTGGGGGGGGGGGGGGGGTGTAAAAAAAGAAACCAAGGACTTATACCTATTTTCTAATATTTTTTTTGCACTTGAGTTCCTTGCTCAAAACTCTTGGTGTAATGAATAGTTCAAAACCATAATGCCCAAGGCTATTCTTTTTCACGGTTCCACCGTAGAAATATATTTAACTTCAATCAATAAACCCGCCACTACTGTAAACTCCAAGGCATTGAAATACTCCAAAGAACTCTGACATGCATTGAATTTCACTATTTGTTTCATAAGAACTGAGTGAAGGCGAAATTCAAATCTATTATATTTATACAAGTAGAAATGAGACATGGGTCCATTACCTCCATTGTAGTTACAATTGCAGAAACAAAACACAGTACATGGTTAAATCACTAGTAAATTACATCAACCCGCTAGTCCTGGTTGATATTATTGAGACCTTTAATGCTTTCTGTCACTTCCTTTGGCTAAAATGGCAGAATAATTTCGATTTCTTCCTAGTTTCTGATTAGCTGTTGGGACAACTTTAAAACCGGTTTAAGGCTGGAAGAAAACAAATACGTATGGAGAAGAAAGATTAGGCATTTTTAAGTCAACATCAGGACTTAAAAATTAATTCTGTGATGGACAGGAAGCCAAAGGAGCGATGATGGAATGGGTAAGATGTGCTCATGCATGTCTGTACCAGCTAAAAGCCAGGCAGTGAGATGTTGAACAAGCTGAAGATGCATAAAGAGTGAAGTTCACCACAGTAGTTGAGAGGTGATATTTTCTCAATGTTGTGTCTCAACAAAACTGGCTTAAGCTTTAATGTTTGCCTTGACTGGAAGAAAAACAGAGCTGATTTAAATTCAGTCATTAATTATTCCCATACTATTTGATGGGTGTGGGTTACTATTGGCTAAAAGAAAAAACTCTCTTCCTGAAAATGTATAGCCATCCAAGCCTCAATATCATCAAGGCTGATTTTTGTGAGCTGAAAGTCATACAAGTTCAAGTTCCCATTTCATTAATGGGGTCTGTTTACTTTGAATGCAGATGTAGTCATGATTTATTTAAGTCGATCCAATAATTAGGTTGCCATCTTGAAATATGCTTTATGTAGAACAAAGCTGCCGTGCGTATGTAGGAAATAGTATCTCTATATGGTACGCCTGAAATCAAATGAAAAGACATGACAGATAATAATAATGAAAATTAAAAAAAAAACATTTGTTGCGTCTCTATACAGTTTACAACTGATTGCGAACAATTCTAAGTTTGTGACTGAGATCAGCTTTGTTCCCCTCAGCCTGGATCGTTTGGGAAATGCTGTTTCAATGCTAAGCTAAGCTTGCTTTAGCTTGTTATTCCTCTGCACCAGTTGGGTGATAATGATGTTTGAAGCAGGAAATTAAATCCTATGTAGAATCAGATTTTTTCCTTATTGCTGTTGAACAGTGGTATGTGAAGCTTTAGTTTAATCTGCCTTTCCTTCTCTGTGGTGAGACAGACTGAGAAACTGTAATGCTCCTGCACAGCAGACTTTATGACTGTAGGGGGACATTGAGGTCCAGATTTACTGTGACATTGTATATAGTGGCTATAAAATCTACTCACCCCCTTGAATGTTTTACCCTTTTATTGCTTTTATAAATAAATCATGATTAGCAAAATGTGACTATATTTCACACAAAAAAATAAAAAAAAATAAAAAACTCCCCCGGCTCAAAAAACCAATTTAATGTCGAGATGAAAACTGATTTCTGCAAAATAGTGGCGACTAAATAAAAATATGAAGCGCCAAAATCAGTGATTGCATAAATATTCACTTCTTTCAAAGTTGGTATTTATTAAATGCACCTGTGTGGGTAGGCCTTATTCAGACTTGCAGGCTTGGACGCTGCAATTTTACTTGATTTAACACAATTCAGCCTGATTTGCTTCATCAGAAACTCCAGAAGACACAGGTGGAGGCCTCAGCAACCGCCTGGATCAATGACTAGCTAACAAACAGTCTGAAACTCGGACCTTCTGTTGTGTGCATGTGTTCTTCCTGTGTACAAGTTTAAAAAGGTGCCGAACTTGTCAAGTGGGAGGAAAAACCGAATTAAATTTTCTGGACAAATACATCTTCAGCTACATCCTTATCAATAGTAGTAATAGACTTCAACAAACCACAATAGCCCTGTTTAGTTCCGCTTCAATCCAGTTTGCCTAGAAAGTCTGGTTTGGATGTACATGTGGAAACCGCATGCTCAAAAAGCAGGAAGTGTATTACGACGCTGGGCATTTTGGGTAAATACAATCTTGTATTGGGTAAATACAAATACAATCTAGCTGGAGAAATGGTTCATAGTTTTTTTAAGATAAATTCTGCAACCGCTAAAATATGGCGCCAGTCCATTTGTGTTCACTTTTTGTACAGAAGGAAGAAGCACTCATTGTCTTCTTCAGAGGTTTTCACCTCATTTTTTTTTCAATAGTTCTTGGTGCAGCGCCACCACAGGCAAGGAGGGTGAACAGGATTTTTAAAAAGTTTGGGTTGTTTGAAGCACTGCAGTGGGAAAGCAAACACTAGCTGAAAATGTAGCAAATTTGGCAATTTTGACCCCCAATCGAACTGAGTCTACTGGACTATCAGGTGTAAAAACACTGTTTAAGGTGTTGATTGATGAGAAAATGTCAGTCATTAGACAAAGGGAAGTGATACGCAGAGTGTTTGTCTTGAGAAATGTGTAGGTGCTTCACATATTTTTCTTAACCACTGCATTACAACTTTCTTTTTTAACAGTTTTTTTTCTGACTAAAAGGACGATCTCTCTCTCTCTTTCTCTCTCTCTCTGTCTCTCTCTCTCTGTCTCTCTCTCTCTGTCTCTCTCTCTCTCACAGCTCAGCTGGAACCCACAGTGAGCTTCAGCACATTCTGCTAGAGGAAAAAGAGGCACCCTGCTAATTGAAAAATCCACATTTTGAATTATACATTTAATTGATAATAGCTTTCCCCGATGAAAACTTCTCTAGGTCAGCCTCACATTGAGGAGCAGCTTTAGAGAAAATCCACGCGAAAGTTGAGACGCGTGCCTTTAACTCAGTGATGAAGAGCTTAATGTTTACTCGCTAACCTGAACTTTTATCTTTGAGCATGTCTGTCTCCAGGGAACTCCATGTCAGGATTTGTGTGTTTTCGTGTATTTGCATTTGCAGTTCATATCTGGTCGGGTTTGCTTTCTGCTATGTGGTTACCCTTTAATCTCTTTTTCATTATTGATGCTTCTCATGTCGTGCAATTCATATTTTTACAAGCAGAATGTGTTATCCATGTCCTGTGATGAGTGAAACTGATCTTTTTAGTTCTGTTCATCCTCTGTGAAGCAGAGGACCTTTTTATTTGACTGAAGGTTTTACAAATTTCATTTTTTTAAATTGGAATCTGGGGAGGCTTTCATTTTCTGGTGATGGGTGGATATTTGTCTTGTGTCCTCTGTCCTCACCATGTGGCAGAAAGCCAAGGTGACTAACAGGCCTAGGTTATGTGTGTGCGAGTGACTACAGAAGAAAAAAAAGTAATTAAATCTTTTTATAATAAAAAAAATATATAATTTACCTTTTACTTTCTTTATCTGTCCATCTTCACTCTCATGCACAAACACCCTCAGTTCATTCTCATCACTTGTGTTGGTAGTGCAAGCAGAGCAGCCCGTCTTCCTTTTGCTCTTCGTCTGAACCACTGGTTGCCGCTGGCAACAATCTTCCATCGTCAATGCAGCCAAGTTTAGGAAAGTGCTAAGCTTCCAACTTCTGACTAGTGTTGGTCACAAAAATTGTTTTCCCCTTTTGGGATAAAAAAGAGCGAGAATGGAAAACGCTGATCAAGCATTTTAAGTTCTCTATGATTTATGTTTTTGATTCCTTCATACTAGTGTGTGCTTTCTGTTTCATGATGTAATGCATTGTAGCTGGCAGAAAAATGACTTTAATTTGAAATGGTGTTATTACATTAGCCAACTTGCCTGAATTATTTCTGTTTCATGCCAGTGACGACTTTTGACTGATAAAACAAAAATGAGAATAATAATCTAGTCCAAGTTTGAATGATGCAGGTACTTCAGTTTTTTTTTTTTGCACTTTTTAATTTTATTGTGTGAAATTACATTTTTTGAGCTTTATATCATGTCATGATGTTATTCCCTGAGTATTCCTTGATTCTTTGTTCATGTTTGAGAAATCCTTGAGTCTCTCGTGGCAGCCATTCAGCTATGCAAAACGCCTGGGTGGACCTAGCTCCGCCTTCTAGGCATAGCTCCCCCTAATTACTTGATTGTGTTATATAATGCCAATGATGGTGCCTGAAAAATATACAATACTCCCTTTTACTGCTTAATTGGGCTATTTAAGTGTTATAGTATTAAATAAAAAACAAACAGTGGGAACTACAGATCTAGAATATATCATTATCAACATCGGTATCCACTGATGTTAGCAATTTTATGACACATCGTATCGGTCCGATAAGTACAAGGGGGCCAATCTTAACAACCTATGTTTATTTTCATCCGGTTATCGTTTGCATTTCAGGAAAAAAAGGGAAGAGAGTTTTTTGTTTGGTCATGTAATGGTGATATCAGACTTTGACATAGGCCCAAATTTTCATATTGGTGCTTCCCTAGTAGAAACTTGCCAAGAGGAGAATACTTTCCTCAAGTGCTGCAAATATTATGAAATCCTCAACTTCACATCCAGCTTGTTTTCTGGATTTGATTTATTCATGACAGTTAAAACTCGCTGACTTGTACGGCATCGTCAGCAGATGGTCTGTGGGATCGAACCTCCTCAGAAGTCTTTAAGTACATTTACTCATCGCCCCAGAGGAAAACAGAGTGCCTCTCTGGTGTAACCCGGCCACTCGCACACTGCTAATGCTCTCGCCCCTCGTGTAATAATGCACATGTTTATTGAAGCTCTTTAATTATTTAGCTCCAAATTAGGATAGAGAGTGTGTTGAGGCAAAACCGGGCCACTGATTTGAAATCCACTTCAGAACCAGCTGCAGCGACTTGTTTATTAATATTAATGAAAAATCACCCTTTTACTGAGCTGAAACCACAGCACATGTTTTCATGAACCACCCGTCTTGGCGCGATTATGGTACCAGTCAGGTAATTAAGTCTGGGCATTTATTAGGAAAAAATAGATGATGGACATAACAGTAAGTAACCATGATGCTTGTTTCTTTCTATTTTTTAAGGGATGAACTCAATTTGAGTCTATTGAAGGACATCATAACCAGACCGGAGCACAATTATGTACTCTGCAGTCTCTGAGCAATTTTATTTTGTGGCTCCTTCACATGTAGCTGCTTCCTCAATCTGTACTAGTTAGACATGATGTGTAAGATTTGCAGTTTGGTCCTGCGGTAACTACAGCGCCGCATTACAGCTGATAATATGAGGTAAAAACACCAATCCTTTCCTGTAACCATCTGGAACAACTAAAACATTGAGGTGTGAAGCTGCTGAACCCCCTGTGATTTGTAGAAATATAAAATTCCTTTTCCTGCTGCTGACCTCTGTGCAGCTTGTGGGCTCTCAGTGGGAGCCCTCACTTTCCACCCCGAGTGCTTTTTAGCAAGATAAAACGTGAGTCTAACAAAACTGGGAAAGGCATCGAGAGAGAGCGAGGAAAAAGAAATGGAGAAATATAGATTTGTTTAAGTATAAAATTAGTGTGACATGTGGGAAGTCAATCACCCAGAAGCCATGCAAGTGCACACTCATTCATACTTAAGGGCACATTCTGGACACAAACTGCTTCGACTTTTACCGTCCGGTCAGCTCTACAGAGAGGTATTTGCAAAAATCAGCCACCAGACACGCACAATAAAAGTCTTACAGCCTGAGTAGTTAGCCACTCTTCTGTGAAACAAAATTAGCTCATTTGCACTATCACTACCTGTATTTATGAGAGCAAGACAAAAACATTGTGTATAAGTCGGGGCTTAGGATTTTTCAGAATTGTTTAATTTTATTTCGATGTGATGTTTTTTTTTTTCCGCCTAATTTAGTTAGTTTCAATAGAGTTGGTTTAATAGTCTTCTAGCTAGATGCTGGTTTGCTAGCTAAATATTAGCTGTGTTTCCATTACAAATGCATGCAAAACTTTGTCAATATTCTGCTAATGTCAAAAAACACAATTTCGCAGTTGCTGTGTTTCCATCAAAGAAAAAAATGCAATTAAAATCACATGTGAGTAAGTTTCTTCACATGAGAAGTCATTGGAAAAAAAACTATGCGCGCCATCCTCCTCCAACCACTTCCTGTCGTCTTCTTTGTCTTTTCTGTCGGTAGTAACATCCGGTTGTTTGCCATATTACTAGTGTGATGCGAAAAAAGTGTTTCCACTGCAGTTTTGCAACATGTACCAACGTCAGTACAGCTGAAAAAGACAGAAAAACACGTCATGCAAACCCAGAAACTTTAACCACAATTATATTGTTAATGGAAACACAGCTACTCTTTAGTTCAGTGTAGTTTTTATAGTTATAGTAGTAGTTTTTTCATACTGGTTTAGTTTTAGGTGTACAATCCTAAAAGTGAAAGTATTATACAGAATACACCAACTTACTGGTGTATTCTGGTGGTGACTGGTGTATTCTCCCAACTTTTGCTGTCGCCATTTTGTGGACTAGTGTAGCATAGCTGCCATAAGAAGCATGGAGTGCAGCTGACGTAAACTGTTTATTTGGAAAATGTTTTCTCAGTTTGTTTATGCTGTTTAGGTTGTTTTAGTTAACTATAATAACCTCAAACATAAATGTATTTTGTTTGAATTTAATGTGAAAGACCAACACAGAGACATACATTTATGAAGTAGAAAGACAATTATACATGATTTAAAACATTTTTTAGTTTTGCATTTGAAAAAAAATGCTTTGTCATATATATTTTGTAATGTGACAAAATATGGAGAAGTTCAGGGTGTATGAATACTTTTAGAAGCCACTGCATGCCCTGAAATGAAAACTTCTCACACAAACTGAGTATTTTTCAGGGAAATAACTGTCCTTAAACTTATTATAATATAAGGTAGGTACAACAACAAAAAATACTCTGGTTCTTTTTATGGTCTTTGAGCAAAAAGAAACAAAAAAAAAATACAAAACAAAACTGGAAAATGAAAGCCCTCTTTACAGAAGATGATGTTCACAGAGAGGTACCATGCCACAGATTGATTAGAGAAGAGAAGGATTGGCTTCTGGCAGAGGGAGCTGTATTATCACCGACTCACTCGGAGAGGAAACCTCTCCACATTTTCTTGTGATTACTGCTCTCATCCTCTCCAGCTTTATTTTAGTCAGATATGGTCTGCTTCTGTGGCCTGCTGCTTAAAGTTAATTCACACCATCATGTCTCTGCTTTTAATTTCTATAATACTCCTTCAGCTTTTGCTTAATGCAAGGAAAAGCTTAACATTTGTGGACGAAATTCAGTTCTGATTTTAAACACGTAACACATTTGTAACTTCTGCCCGTAGATGCCAAAGCATGTCCCAGCACAGAGTTCATGTGTGCCAACCGCAAATGCCTCGCCGCCGTCTATGTGTGCGACAGTGATGACGACTGCGGAGATGGCAGTGATGAGCTCAAGTGTGCTGCGCCACAGACTTGCGGGCCCAACCACTTTCGCTGCAACACGTCGGAGTGCGTGCCGCTGATGTGGAGCTGCGACGGAGACCCCGACTGCTCTGACGGCTCTGACGAAAGCCCAGAACGCTGCGGCGACGGCGCCCCCTACCTGCCCAACCGCAGAGCCAACTGCACGGCAGACGAGTTCCGCTGCGATAACGGGGAGTGTATTCGCCTGACGTGGAAATGCGACGGAGATCCAGATTGCAAGGACAAGTCCGACGAGTCAGACTGCCGTGAGTGTCCCTGGCTTCATTAGTCCTGAGCGGTTTCCGGTTTTACATTACGTCAACTTGTAAACATTTTTTTTTCCCTCTGCAACTCAAGATTGTCCTCAGACTCTAAAGCAACCTAATACATAGTAATGGTTCTATATGTTAGCATGATAATATACTTTTACACTTTATAGTAAACTGAGAAGGTCAGTCTTCATAAAGTTTTTATGTGGCATTAATTAGAGGTGGCATTAACTGCATCGATTATCATTTGTCATGAAAAATATATAATAGTAAGAATTTTGAATTATTGTAACAGAAGAAAACACTGTATGAGTGCAAATGTTATTTTTTTTCTATTTTTTTTATGTTTGTTCCAACTAGATCATTTAAAAAAAATCTATATATTTTAAAATATGATTAAATGCAGCTTAGTGATAAAAAGCCCACTTTTTTAAGCGTTTCTTTTTTAAATGGCTTCCTCTAAAGTCTATCTAGAATGGGAATGTTTTTCAAAAACAATAATTGTTTATGGTGCTAAGAATACATACAGTATAGCACAACAGCAACTGTTTTATCATAATTTTTTGCAGTTATCACAATAGCACCACAAGATATTGCAATAAAATTGTGAGTCCATATTGCCCACTCCTAGTATTAATGAAAACTGTCCTGAGAACAACATCTACTATAATATAGATATTTATTAGGGGTTTTGAAAGAAAGTGTGCACACCTTTAAGAGTCTGCACATGTGTCTTCATCCAAGTTTAGTAATATTTAGTCTCTTTTAAACATCTTGCTTTGGTTAGAATTTCTTCTGTTTACCTTGGCACATTACCATTTGAGTTTCCACAGTGTGTGCACAAACGGCTCCTGTAGCGTGAAACAGCGTGAGCATTAGAGTCCACTTCCACAACTACAACTGTCCAACTCTGCAGCAGCTTTTTCTAAACTGCAGGACAGAAACTTGACAGAACAGAACCCTCTTATCTCATAGTTTTTTTTTTTGGTAGCCACAGTCCTAACACACACAGCATTTATACACACTGCTTCTGAAGGAGAGAGATTCTGCCGTACAGATGATAGCACCAGAGCTCATTGCTCTAAAACCCTTTTGCTCAGCGAGATATTTCTACATTTGAAGCAGTTGCACACAAAGAAGGATTTGATTAGCAACAGATAAATTAACTGGAGAGTGTGATGTCATGCGTCTGTCACGTACACAAGCACACACCAAAACAAGTATATTATCAGCAAAGCATGCTCATTTATGGATGATAGCTTGCTATTGAATTAATATATTAACCATTTTATTGCTCACATTCTGCTTTAGGTTAATGCGTGACCAGAGCTACTCTCCCTTTATGAAAAAAGTAGAAGTTTTTACAGCGTAATAAGCCCTGTGGAAATGGATGAGCTCCTATGAAACTGAAGCTTAACTTTTAAAGTGGCAGTATTGTGTCAAGTCGACTTTTTTGAGCTATAATGCTATAATGTTACTTCTTCATCAAAAACAGACCTGGAGTGCTGATTTGATTATTTCACGCATGTTTGAGAAATCCTTTAATCTCTTGCGGTAACCATTCAGCTGTGGACAATGCCTGGGTGGACGTAGCCCCACCTTCAAAGACGAAGCTCCTCCTTTGAGCTTTCAAGCTTCCCAACTTTAGCTCCTCCAGACTAGTCAGCAGCAGTTAGCAAACATCTGGTGTAACTGCTTAGCTTGTAATAGCAGCTGTTTCTCAGTGCAACGATGGTTAAAACGTTAAATTATTAAGGAGAAGTGATGTGACTTCCTGAAGGCAGTCTTCCAGAATGAGCAGATTTTAAAGAGGATATAAAATTTCATATTTGATGTATATGGCACCTTTGTAACAACTGAAGTGAACATAGTTCCTTGGTTGTGCTATAAAATGGCACTATGTGCCTGGAAAACACATAATCCTGTCCCTTTAAATTTGTCTTCTTCAATATTTCTGCTAAATAACAATGAGAGGATGAAGTGATGAGGCAGGAATCCCAGCGCCCAAAGCTCTCACCAAGCCAAAGTGTGAAACTCAGATATGTCCTTCCGCTCGTTACGGAGATGTGCAGCGAGCTTGTCTGACAAACCGTCATGGTGTGTGGTGTCGTCTTTGCAGCGTTTGCAAGAGACTGAGGTGCTCAGGTTTAAATTAGGAACACATTTCTGGTACACTCACTCACTTTCAGGATCTACTTAAGGAGTTATCTGTCAGAAAAATGTAATTTTCTACAGAAATATTTCAGATTAGAGACACTGATCAATATGTTTCCCCTGTTATTGCTTTTTTTATGTCATGGATCTCTATGAAACATCATTTATTTACAGATCTCCACTCTGATATTGATGTTTCACCACAGCACAATACAGAAGAAGATCTGCTGTGTCCGTCTACGTTGAGGCATCAACACAGACATTCCCTCTGTCCTGGTCTTATCTTATAAGACTAAATCATATCCCAAGAGTCATAGATATTGCTTTTTAATGGGGTTCAGAAGGGAGTTCTGCTGTTGATAAAAAGCTGCTCTGGTCTTGGGATAATAATGAATTTGGGTTTGGTCTCAACCTGCCTCCTTCTTTTGGCTTCTACATTAAAATTCATTCATCATGCGACCCTGGGTTGACATTTCCTGGGCTGCATCAAACTCTGAACGAAATTAGCATAGCTGAAGTATGTAATTACTCAATTCTGCTGATTTTTATACATGCCTTCTGGAGATTATCTTTTGAAATTACCTTATTGACACAGTCTCAGAAGCAAAGAGAAATGGAAAACTAGTTATGGGTAAAATGTAAGAAAAAGGATTTGATCCATTAATGTCAGAACATGAATCCCATTTTGTAAAAAAAAAATAAAAAAAAAAAATAAAATATATATATATATATACACACACACACACATAATGTTTCTCTCTCTCTCCTTCTCTAACAGCTCTGCTGACATGTCGACCTGATGAGTTTCAGTGCGGTGATGGTTCCTGTATCCACGGTACCAAACAGTGCAACAAGGTCCACGACTGTCCTGACCACAGCGACGAGTCCGGCTGCGTCAACGGTGGGTCTCTGAGGCTGGATAAATCACCGCTTCATTTACACCAAGTGAATGGTTACATCACGGTTACCTGGGAAACACACAGTACCAGGATGTGCTACATAAGGAAAGGAAGTTGGCAGGACAATGTTAAGCTTGGGACAACTAAGCTAGCTCACAATACACTGTCGTAGCCACCAAAAGAAAAAAAAAATCAGGCTTGTGAATATAATAACATATTTATGTAAATATGTGAATCATTTTAATAGATACTGGCTAAGCTGCACAAGAACTGGTTTCACTGGCAGATTATTTCACAAGGAACATGGGAAAAATGTTTTGTTAAAAGTGAAATAATCTACAATGGAATAAATACTTTTTCATCAATATTAAGGAATTATTGACTTTAAACAAGCTGCTATATCTAACGAAAACTGTACTTGTAAGTTAGTTTTATCTTATTTCAAGTGTACTAAGATATTTGCACTAGAAACTAGTCCAAAAAAAAACTTGGTAAGTTTTTTGTGTTTTTAATCACTTGAAAAAATGCAAAATGTAAAGTCTTGGCATTTTTCAACTGGTCTTAAAATTTTGATCAGGAGTCTAAGCATGCTGTCACGAAGCAAAAATAGTTCAGATGGTATTTGTGAATTAACTTGTAGTAATTGAACATTCATTCATAGCAAGGAAGGACTTTTTTCCTACCTCACTGAAGAGTTCAGGATCTTAAAATGTGCCAATATTATTGCTGTAAAAATGGGCGTAAAAATCTCATCAGTACAACGTGACCTTATTGCCAATAAAATAGTTATTAAAAATAACGAGTACAGTACTGATCAAAGTGACATTGTCACAATTAGTTGCAATTTCTGCCTGCTGGGAATGGAACAAGATTGAGTTTATCAGCCCCAAAGTTCCTCTGTGCTGTCTGAATCAGAGGAAATTCATTATCACAGGCGTAAATACATCCTTCTATCACATACCACAAAGGGTTACTGTCGATACAAACAGAGCTGCTGCTGATGGTTCACAGTTATCGTACTACTTGGACAAATGCTGCCAAGTCTCACCGGAAACTTAAAAGAGCAACAGGCAAACCTCATTGATTCGCAGCACAGCAGCTGTGCTGCCGGGTCCGTGAGATTGTTTACAGTGAGGTGCCACCTTGTTGAGTAGGTGGATACATTCAGTCTGTTGCTTTCAGCTCTCTAATTAAAAGCTCAGTTCAGCAGCCTTTTGTTCCATTATCTAAAACAAACTCAGTACTTCACAAATGCAGAAAACATCCGTTGTTTGGTTTAAATTCATCCCAGCAGGTTCTGTTAAATGCGAGAACAAATGATTTATTATGAATCTGTGAGGCTGACATTAGTTGGACAGAATTACCTTGGGTGCATTTAACAGACCATTTAAAGCTATATCGTAATGCCAGCTACGCAGAGAGGTAACGAAAGTGTGAAGACTACAAACCAAGATGAAGAAGCTGTTAAAGGGGTTGTAATAATGACGGCAGGTTGTGTGGTATATCGACTCAGACAGGACCCTGTGTAAACCAGTCTCCTAAGTTCCTCTTTTTATGGATAATTTATCAGCTTCCTGCAAACTAAGAGGGTAGGGAAAGTGAAATTCACAAGAGGAGGTGAGAAAGATAAAAAAGTAACGTTAAATTTTTAATATTGTAACTTTTTTGTGTAGTTGCATGCAAACTTGAGTTGGAAAAATTTTCATGTTTACTTATTTAATGTTTTTTTAAGTACATTGCCCTTTTTTACTGTCTCAAGCAAAACATTAATATTTTAAATGTGTGATTTACAGAAGCTGATCTCTACTTTTTTTTTTTTTTTGCTGTAGCCACAAAATGCGAAGGGCCCCTGAAGTTTCAGTGTAAGAACGGAGAGTGTATCGACAGCTCCAAGGTGTGTGACTCTGTCAAGGACTGCAAGGACCGCTCGGATGAGCCTAAAAAAGAGTGTGGTAAGATGTTGTTTATGTTAGAGACTGCTTGTGTGAACTTTTATTATTTCTGTCTTTGATAAAATAATTATAATTATACTGATTCATGAGAGAGTACAAACCCACTGGGTCTAGAATGAGTGTTTCTTCATACAAAGGAGTCTAGACATTTCATTTGCACACATTACACCAACAGAGTGCTTATTAAATGGCTCCTGTTAACAAACTGACCAGTCACTTTATTCATTTATTTTTCGTTTTCAATTACTTATACAAATAGTGCATCATGGCAGCATCTCATTAAATTTATGCATCTAGAAGATGAAGAAGGTTTGAAGTTTAGAGCAGCCATCACAGCAAGGAAAAAGAGGGATTTAAGTGACTTTGTACGCGGCATGGTTGATGGGTATTTTAGAGTATTGTAGAGACTTCTGATCTGGGATTTTTTTTATGCTCAACATTCTTGGGTTTACAGAGAGAAAGACAGGAAGATATCCTACGAGAGCAGTGGTGTTAACACAGATTTCTGGTTGATGTCAGAAGTCTTAGGAAAATTACTTATTAGAGTTGGTGGCTTTCTATGATCTCAAAGGACAACTTATTACAACCAACATATGAGGAATACCACCTATAGACAGCCACATTCTTGCTCAGGAAGAGTATGGCTGCAGATCAGCGATTCGCTTCTTTGCACAGACGATTTGAACCTTGAAGGAGATGAGCTACAGCAGCAGAACACCACACTGAGAGCCACATTTGTCATATAATGGCTGGAAACTGAGACTACACTTCACACAAGGCCACCATGATTAGAACGTAAGAGATGTGGAAAATGTGGGGGCTCGTCTGGGATCAGAACTAAATGTAAATGGATGGAAAAATTGATTCATCCTACTTTATATCAGTGCCTCAGTTTGGTGTTGGTTTCTTTGTACCAATTAAGCACAGTTGAAAAGCTTCAGTCTACTTCAGTACACTGGTGATCATTTCCAGCGATTTATGACCACATTATTACCATATCACAAAGCTCAAATGATGCCCAATTTGTGTTTTTGGAGCATACAGTGAGTTCACTGTACTCCACAGTCACTGGATCTCAATTCAATGGATGGAAAAATAGATGGAAAAAGAGATTTCCCTCTCTGCTGCAAATGCTTGATAATATAGCTTCAATATGGACTCAAATATCTGAGCACTATTTTAGACACCTTGTGGAATCTATGCTAAGGTGAATTAAAGCAGTAGGGAAGGCAAAGTTTTCATCATACAGTGACCAACACAATATGATTCCTTTGAGAAATTTGTCTAAAAATAATCAAAAATGCTAAAACAGACATGCTCAATTTGGTCAAAGTGATATTCATTAAACAAAACATGTTGGTTTTTTGGATATCCATGATTTCAATTCCAGTATAAGAAAGTAAGAAACAGACCTCCAGCTTCTTGCGAGGACATTTCCTCTGAGGAATCTAAAAATCTATGTGGGGAAAAGTGACAGGTACCAGAGCAGACTGACCTCTGCCAGGAAATGAAATTATAGAACCGAGACCAGCATTGCAGAGCGTAATTCCCTTCACCCTCTCCATCTCCTCTACCTCGTCCCCTCACATTCTCAGCTCATTAAAAGCATGTCCACACACACGCAGGCACACACACCTCGCTCATCTCTGCGCTCGCTCAGCCATTTGCGTCCAAGATGTTCCACATCTAAATCACACGCGGAAAACAAGACGCTTTTGATTCGAACTGCGACGCAAAACTCTTCCTTTCAGATGCTAAAAACAATGCATTTCCTAAAGTGCTCAGGCAAATGCTTTACCATCTCACCAAAAATAATGACATATCACCGCTGTTATGTTGCTCATTATTTAACACTGTTCATTCATGTTAACAGATTCACTGTGCAGGATAGATTTAGGAAGAAGGGAAAAAAAGAGATGTGATGTTTTCTCAGTGATGGGGGTGGGGAAGGGATCTGGCCTGTAAATCTTCTTGGTGGAAAGAGCAGTTTCTGTTTTCACACATGGATTCTCTCAGGCAGAGGCGGAGGGGGGGGCTTCATGCCCCTCCTGAACTCACAGGATTGAGTGAGAGCTCACAGGCAGCTACGTCTTGCTCTTTTTTCCTTTATCTTGGGTCCATTTTCAGCTGACAGTAGGAGGATAGATTGTGTTGCCGCCACTCATTCAGTCAATTTACAGAAGAGAATTTAACAGCAGGTCGGTCTGTTGGCGGCAACACAAAGCAAACGGCGAAAATTACACGACCAAATTTTTTACTTTCAATTGATAGAAAAGTTCGACTTTCAATCAGATCTCGTCCTCCCCAGTCTCCGCATTGTCGAGGCATTACCTGTGGTTCCCGGCGGTCTCTCGGTGTGGCTTTTAGCAAATTCAGCAGGTCTGCTGGCTCCACGTCAAATCTACAAAGCATCTCACCCACTTTCGGCACGTTGTTTTGATTTTTCCGGCTTGCAGCTTCTGTTTTGCCTCGCTCTAAACCAATCTCAAAAAGATCAATAGTCCCCCACTCACTGTCTGTTCAGAACCAGAGTCTGCAATTACATGGTAAACCTCATAGCTCAGGAGGCGATGTGACGCTTTTACCAGTTAAAGAGAATGGAGACTAAGGACCCGAAGCAAAGCCAACACTGACTTCATAATTATCAGAAAATCCACATCTCGTAAATTCCTGGTGTACATCATTAACTCATGTGACGATAGGAAATCAGGGCATTATTTCTTATTTTCTGCTCTTCCCAAGAGCCATAAAAAATACCTCTAGCGTGGAAAAAATGTCTTCCTTCAATTTTCCGTTCCGTCTTTGTCCTGTTCGGGGTGACAGCAAGGTTGGTGCCTGTCCTAGGTGTTACCATGTGAGAGAGGAGAGATAGAAGTCTGGATGGTGGCTGAGGTTTTAAGGCAGCGATGGGCAATCCTGGTCCTCGAGGCCTGGAGTTGCCCACCCCTGCTTTAAGGAGCGTCCATGGCTGAAATCCAGTAATTTGTCTTGTCTCAACACTCATCCTATGTGTTACAGTTCCTATCTGACATGAGACGATCTATGTTTCCCATCATGGTATGTCTAACTTTTTAGCTGGTGCTATTGCTAAAAAGCAATACCAGTGTTCCCTTTTTGTGTTTTCATAAATGGAAAATAAAAACAGGGTGTCTGATGTATGATCCAGGAAACATAAGCAATCCTCTGAATAATCAAATCAACCAATCAAGTTTATTTAATGGCACATTTCAGCAACAAATCAGTTAAAAGTGCTTCACATCATAAAAACACAAAAATAAAAAGTCATAAAAACACAATACGGTCACAAATTGAGAAAGCAGTTGCACACACATTACAGTTCGCCCAGTGACATCATCAAAATTATTGATACATATCAAATAAGTTGGCCATTTTTGCAGTTTTCTGGAAGTTTGTTCCAGATTTGTGGCACATAGAAGCTGAATGTTGCTTTTCTGTTTGTAGACCGGAGATATCAAATTAGAATCATGATTTAAATGACCATGTAGGTTTTTATCAAATAAAAAAAGTGAGAATGTGGAAACATAACCCATGAAAGCCATGCAAACCCAAAATCTTAACCGTAGACCTTTTCATTTAATAAGCACGGAGCAGCGTATCTCGGCAACCATCAAGAGAATTTACCTGCATAAAGACATTAACAGCACAGACTTGAATTCCAACATTTCCTGTGTTGATGAACATTGAATACTATCTGGAACATTTTCATAGAATTTCTGAAAAAAGTTTGTGCACCCTTAAATAAGCATGTTACCACAATCTTATGATGTGTGTGAAGCTGTGAAAAACTAAATGTATTTTTAGAAAATGGTAGTTACAGTGTGTGTGAAGTCGTCTTGCAAATGAATCAGAAATAGAATTTATTTTATTGTGCATGAAGAAAGCACAACGAAATTTTAAAAATGGCAACTCTCGAAGACAAGTCGAATAACAATAAATTAATAATACATAAGTAGATCTCAATAAACATAAAAACAATAAACAAGAACAGTATAAATAAAAACAGAACAATCGGGATGTTAAGGAAAACTAAATAAGTGACATGGTTCCAGTGGGGTTTTTTTCTGTAAACCTTATGAATGTGAATTTTAGATAAGCAGTTTACTAGATATATTTCGATAGGTGAAAGTGTTTATTCTGTTTACTGTGTACTTCTTTTGTCTAATGGAGTTTCATCTTGGCACCATTCACTTTTACTCTGGGGAGTAAGCTGATGCTGAGCTTCGGTTTGGCTAAGTTGTCGACTAACTCTCAGAAACACACGCACGCGCGCTCACACACACACACACACACACACACTAAAGTTTAGCTTTCAAGAGCCGATAAGAAGCTCACTAGTTATTGACAAATGTGTAACTCTAGATTAGGTAGTCGCACTTCTGATGGAGTTAAATACTCTATGATTGAGGAGGCAGCTTCTCTTGCTGCTTAGTCCATTTTTCTTTTATCAACCCTCTCCAGCTGCTCGTTGTGCAGTTGCGCTTTTGCTCTGTGAAAACCAATCCAGTGTGTCAACGTTTTTCACTTTTTGTTAGGGTCACTCATTTAAGGATTAGAAGAAAAAACACAAGTGTGCTGAAGACTTGAATAAATCACGTGCATGCAAGGATATTTTATAAATTCAAGATGATGTGAAGCAACGTAATGCTTCCTTCACTTGCATTTTCATTTCGCATTGAGCAGTTTTTGTTCCATCAACTGCTTTGCTAAATTCAGTTGAGTTTTTGTCAATAGCGGCAACAAATATAGTCTGAAAGCATTTTACAGAAAAAAAAATGCAACTCTCTCATGTAGATTAAAAGCCATTAGCTGCATTTTCATTACAGACATATGCAAAACTTTGTTGATATTCCACAAATGTTGAAACCCCCCACTCCCCATAATTTTGCAATTGCTGTTTCCATTAAATACGAAACACAATTAAAATCACATGTAACTAAGTTTGTTCACACGATAAACCATTAAAAAACATGCTGCGCCACGGACTTCCCGTTGTTCCCTCAGCACTAACATTAGTTTTTTTTGTCATCACTCATGATGTGAATAAAGTGTTTCCATTTTTGACAAGGCCAAAAAAAACACACCTCATCTTAGCGCTAAAGCTTTTATAGAAAAAATGTTGTTTTGTTGAAATTGAGTGTTTCCATTTAGCAAATTGTTTTATCAAAGGTTTATAATTTTAGTAAAGGGAAGTGTAGCTAATGATATGCTTTGGTCCTAAATAAGACAAATGAAGCTCGGTTTATTTTCCACATTGGCTAAAGTGTTTCCATCCAGAGTGCATCAAGTTGTTAACTTGTAGCATTCACTCCTGATGAACATGTGGTGACGGAGGAGAGGAAAGACTGCCGTTTAACTGGAAGAAACCTAGCTCTGCCTTCGAGACGCAGTTTCCAAGCTTCCGCCTCACAGAGCAGCTTTCCTCCATCTTTCAGCTCCTTCAGACTAGCCAGCAGCAATTAGCAAACACCTGGTGGAACTGTGCATCAGATGAGCACATTATTGGAGCTACTTCTCTGAATGAAACTGGTAAAAACATTGTTAAAGGGTTAATAGAGGAGCCATGTTGTGATGACTTCCTGAAGGCAGAGTTTCAGTAAGAGCAGGAGTTTCTTAAAGAGACAGTGACCCAATTTCAAGTAATTAAATTACTAAGGGAAATTTCTTTTAACTCATATTTGATATAATTAGCATTTTTTAACAACTGAAGGTAACATAGTTACTTTATTTATGCTACAAAATATCATCATATGTGCCTATAAAACACATAACACTGCCCCTTTTACACTCTGTAGAAGGAAACGCTTTGTTCAGCAGAACTCAACTAATTTTTTTGTCTAGGAGAGAAACAGAACAACGGGGTCAAGTGTTCTACATTAAAAATAAAGCGGGCCATTGGTGGTGTATCCCATATTTCAGCTTTTGTAATTTTTAGGATTACCGTGTCGCAAATCAAACGGAGTACCTGTTTAATTTAGCTGCCCCCCTTTACTTCTGTGACAGATCCTCCTGGGGCTTGTTCGATTCTCAGTTTGCAGCATTAAAGCCCCTCCACACACACACACACACACACACACATTTCATATCCCAACAGATGGGACTGGTTTTCAATTAACCAGCTCCCCTTATGTGCCGTAGTGGCGTCTCTTTGAGGCCGTCTCTACTTTGGAGAGCGTCTGATAAGCATTACAAAAGGACAAGATGGTACAAAAGTCAAGATGAAGGACTTTTTTTTTTTCTCTTATAAGCGGGTTAGAGTCGTTTTTCAAAAAGTTGACCTGCAAGTTGATTACATCGTGCCTGGCTCTCCTGTAACTCTTTGCATCAGAACGCTGTCTTCTCCTTGTCTTACCTCACAGGGTTGAACGAGTGTATGATCAATAACGGTGGCTGTTCCCACGTCTGCATGGACAGGCCAATCGGCTTCGAGTGCCAGTGTCCCACTGGCTACCAGCTGCTGGACAAAAAGACCTGTGGAGGTAAAACTGGACGGATGTTAAACACCTTGACATCAACAGAGCCTCAAAAAACATAAAACATAGGAATGCACAATATTATCGGTATGTTATCGGTATCGGCTGTTATTAGTTGTAAAAATTAATATCAGACGTCGGCCATTCGGTCAAAATAATTCACCGATATAAAAGGCGTTGCTTTCATATGACTGCAGCACAACATCAAATTTACACTGTTTGAGTGCCGTGAATAATTTTGACATTAAATATAATGCAAGTTGAAAATGTTGCATAATTTCCGGCCTCCTTTTTAGCATTTGCATTTGGTAGCAGGCTAAATTGTCAACGATAATGCAGTGTTTTAATTACGGAGTAGAGAAAGCCACGTAGTTTCAGTAAGTAGGTATAGGAAAAAAAATATCGGTATTGGTTATTTGCCAAATGAGTTTTAGTAAATCGCCATATCAGATATCGACCAAAAATCCAATATTGTGGGTCCATAAAAAAAGACCCAACTAAACTTTATCATATTTTTATGGATTATTGTGTGATAGCTTGTTGTTTTATTTCTTTATTTTATATTTAGATTGTGTATAAATTGCAATATCACACTTATGTATATGATGATATATAAATTTCTAGATGAACAGAAAGAGTGCAAGAATTATGGAAAAGTTGGAACAATTAGGCAATTGTTTAAAACAAAACGAAGCAAAATAAATATTTTTTTCACCTTTATACAAAATTCAAAATTGTGGAAAAGAATTTAATGTTTAACTTCTCTCCAAACACATCTATCCTGTGGTGAAAAGTGGTGGTGGCAGCGGCGAGCAGCGGGGAAGATTTTCTTCAGCAGGACCAGAGAAACTGTTCAGAGTTGATGGGAAGATGGATGATGGTGATAAATGCAGGGCAACCCTGGAAGAAAATAAAAATCTGGAGACTGGAAAACAACACTAAATATGCAGCCAGACGTTGATTATTTTTTCCTTCAACTTTGCATTCATGATTTGTATTGTGTTGGGCACTTCGCAGAGCTTAGACGTCCTTGAATAGCCCACTTAAAAAACGGCAGTCAATGTTAATTCTGCACACAAAGTAGAATATTATGTCTTTATTTTGAAAAATCAATTTTTGTTTTGAGAGCAGCTTTTGTTAAATGTAATATATGATATGTAAAGCACCCTTCTAGAGCCCTCCATCAGTGCAGCATTGTAAGCAAGCTCGCCACCAATAAAGATTGCAATTGATTCTCAGAAGAAACACTGGATGCAGAAATGCTGATTTTTTTTTTTTTATATCAACACAAAGACCTAATTTTTTGCTTAAAATAAAACCAGGGATGCTCCCAGTTGGTGGAATACCCAGACTTTTTTTCCAGAATTGGAAACAAAATTTAGATGATTGTAAAAATACATGAAAGTAAAAAATGAGGGTTGTACATTTATGAAAACCATTTTTAAATATAGTAAAATAATATGTGAAGTTTCAGCTATTTGCCTTGTTGTTCATTGGCGTTGTGTGCTGTTGCTGAGAAGATAAAATTCTATTTAAAATGTATTGTTTCATACTTAATTGAACAAATTGTGTTCGGCCAACGGTATGGCTCCTAGGAACAGTCATAGTTGCAGTTGTGGGAGAAGAAAATAATTGGTACACTCCTGGTTTTTAACATAAAATCCCAGTAAGCAACAGTGAAGTTTTAACAGATTTAGCATGAGAAGAGGTGAAAACGTTTGAGGTGTGAATACTTTTCAAAAGGCATCATAAGAAGCAGCCGGCTGACTGCTGACAAAGCCCGTTTAAATGTTTGCTGCTTTTCTAGCCGGACTGCTCTTCATTCCCACAAGGAACCAGATGCACTTTCTATGCTCTCACACGTTCACACACGCATAACACATTTTCATACCCTTCCCCAACCCATCACACCCAGCGCAACCCAAAGAAAAAGGTGTTTAAAAAGAAAGGTCAGATGTGTCGTTCTTTCTTTCCTCATATGATCTGTGCTTTCCCATCGACAAAAGTCATCAACAAGCATCAGTTCTTAACAATTATCACACGACAAGAATGGTCGTCATTTCTGTTCAGCTCTGCCACTGATAGCGTCTGTTTCTTGCCTTCTTCACAGACATCAACGAGTGCGAGAACCCTGACGCTTGCAGCCAGATATGCATCAACTACAAGGGAGATTTTAAGTGCGAGTGTTACGAAGGATATGAGATGGACCTGGTCACTAAGACTTGCAAGGCTGAAGGTGAGTCACAACAACTTACAGAAATGTAAAAAAAAAATTAGGATACGTTCACACCAGCCCCGTTTAGTCTGCTTTAATCTGAATAGTGTTTGTTTGCCTAGAACCTATGGTTCGATTCGGGAGGTTGTGAATGTGCAGTCGAACTCTGATGTGGACCAAAAAAGCAAACTCTGGTCTGCCTAAAAACCTCGGCCTCTGTTTGGTGAAGTGAACTCTGGTGTGGTTTGAATGCAAATGTGGATACTAGTGGACCAGAGAACGCTCCAAAAGCAGGAAGCAAACTATAGTGCAGGGCATTCTGGGTAAACGCAACCAAAACAAACAAGTGTCTATTGCTACTGGGAGAAATGGCTCATGTTCTTTTGCCAAACACAAAACGCATACGAGTGTGTGTGGGTATGGATGTATATATCTGGACATATGTAAACCCAGATAAAATGGGAAATGAATTAACCTATTATTATTATTATTTTATTTAATAACGAAGGTACATCTGAAAACATGTTTCTTACTTCTTCCTTCTTCTTTTCGAGCATGTTAAGATTATAGTAGTACAAAAATGTATTTTGCATTCCTAATTCATATGTTTTATCTTCTACTTCTATCACGTTGACACATTGCAGTGTGAAAGTGAACCACACCAGTTGAAAATGTAACAAATGTTGCAGTCTTGCAATTAAACAGTCTACCGGACAATCAGGTGAAAACACCCCAGTAACAAGTGTTTATGATGGGACAAATAAAATTCGTAGTTGAGTTTTTAATATTACAGGTCATAACTTCTACAGATGGAATTTAGCTAATTTTATGTATGTGTTTCCTTTGATAAGTAGGAAAGTCTGTTGTTTTACTGATAACAAAACAGTCTGAGCAGTTGCTCATTAGTGGACCCAATCACTCGTTTGTACTGCAGCGTCAAACCCTCTGCTTCATATAATCACAAACATCTTTCTGCAATTACAGTCTTATCACCACTTTGCAGCTGTTTGTGTACCTAAAAACATAAAAATGGCGAGCACGATTAGAGCAGCCAGCCTTGTTTTTTTTTTCTCACTGGCCAACTCCATCCTCTGGCTCTCATCACTTTAGAGTTTCCTGAGTGACACCCTGATGTGTTTAGCCATGCTGAACATTTATAAATAGGCATATCAACTCTTCAGGGGTACCTGGCAGATCTAGGTGGAGGGAAATTACATCAATTTAGTCAATTTAGTTTGAGGATGCTGATAAATGTTAGGTGACAAGGGGGGAACGGAGTGAACTTCTTCAAAGTACCTTGGTGCTCATTGGCTTTCAGCCACGACTCGAGGCTGAGAAGAACGCCGTTGTGTTCCAAGTTCACGCCTCATTTAATGAGCAGAAAACGGTGAACTGGATTAATCACATTCATTTGTAAGTACTTTTATTTTGTTTAATAAAAATGCAGCTAATATCCCATGACTTTTTTCACACTGTATCACACATTTTGATCTATATTATATTTTATATATGTCAATTATAGTGTATAATTTTAAAGTGTGAGAAAAAAAAAACAGAAATCTGAAAAGTGTGCTGTGAATTTCATATTTAACCACATTTTCTCTGATAAACATGCATGTATTATAGTCAAACTTCCCAGACTTGATTTCGGTAGAAGCTGTATTTAGTCCAGGGGTGTCCAAAGTCCTAAATTTTCTCTTTATTGCTCAGAACTGACAAAAAATATTTTATTGTTTTAAATGGAGATCTTTAAAATTTTACTGAGTGCGAAAGAAAAAAGAAATAAGGCAGAACCCTTATTCAACGTTTTGGATCAACGATAATTAGCATTTCTATTTCCAGCAAAACAAAATTGACTTCTTAACTCATTAAAGTATTACACAATTTTATTGTTGAGTAGGTATAATAAAAAGTTTTTGTTTTGTTTGTTTTTTCATGCTCTTTTTTGTCCTTTTTTTACCTCCTTATTTTCTGGTCTGAGAGTCAATTTAAAAGTTTGTTCACCCCTGACTTAGACCTAATTTATGAGTCAGTGACACATTTGTTTCTAGTTGTGGGAGCTATGTAGCCCTATGTATGTTGTCTAGGTTTAAACCAAGCAAAACTGGCTGGTAAAAGTGGTCTAAGCTAAGACTTAAACAATTCATAAGATCCACAAAGAAGGCTGTGAAGACGGCAGAAGCCTCAGAAAGCACAACCTGGAGCTCAAAGTCTGACATGTTGCAGCTTTTAAAAGGGCCCTGGTGCAGAGAATATTGTAGAACAGAATGTTTATTAATAATGGAACAAAAGGAAAGACTTGCAGGGGAATAGCAGGTCGTACAGGACGTGGAACGGGGCAGAGCAGCCAACAGGAAAACGGAAGAATCCAGCTATGAATAACGAGACCAGCGGCTTTCAATACTGGAGGAGGGAGAGGAAAGGAGAAAAGTGGCCGGCTGAGCGGTGGTAAATGATAACCAAGTAGAAGCTGAACTTGGAATCAAAGAAAGTACAATCAAAAGGTAGAAAGTAACAATAATGGCATAAGGAAATTAAATCAAAATAAAGAATAATGATAATAATAATAAAAACTAAACAGAAATGAACTTGCATTATTTCTTTTCTTCCGTACTGATACTGTGGTAATAATTTCAATGTGTAGAAATAACTATCTTCTTTTGTCTGTAGAAAATTGAGAGAACAGCAGTAAAACGGGTGAGATATTGCATTTTTTTCAGCTATTGCAGTGGATAGTAGATATTAATAATCCAGAGGTCCTGAGATTGAGAGTCACCACTGATGCAAGTCAGTCTTGCCCACAAACGGTGTGCATTTAGACTTCTGCCACCTGTAAAATAAAAATTTCCAACCAAGTCAGTTGGGACATTTATTAACCTTCTAAAATCTTCTTAGATTTATTTTCAATAAACTAAATGCTTGCTGGTTTTTATTCTTAAAACCCAGCTGTTCTGTGAGGGACAGTTGGGTTAAAAGTTGGGCTATAAAACAAGATCCAGAGGTGGAAAAGTCTAACTGGACACCATTCAGGCCGTCATCAAATCAATGGAAAGACAGTGGCAAAATTGCAAATCTACCAAAACATGGACGTCCACCTACACTGGACTCAAAACATTTTTATGTGCTTGGGTAAAGTACATATTGTCAGTCCTATAACTGACAATTTGTGACAAAACTTTAAAAAAAAAATGTTATTCAAGCACTGACTTAAGGTAGGTTTAGACTCAGAAGGACTGAATACAGACACAGTGCAGTTCTCAATTTGCAGTAATCCTGAAAACCTCGCATTATCCCTCCAAATCAAATCATTACACTGCTTTGTTTTAGTCAGTTGCCTAAAATCCCAGTAAAATCTAGTAATATTGGTGGTTAAAGCATGACTGAAAAAATAAAAGCATCTGTTGGGTATGAAAATGTTTGCAGGGCACAATATACAGTATGCGGTTATAAACTGCCTTTTTTATTTCAGAGTGTGAGATGAAGTGTTAGGGAATGGCAGACAATGCAGCAGCTGCTGTTGTTGAGGCAATAAAAAAACGAAAACTCCACCTCAGTACTGACAGCCCATGACTCCAGCATGGCAGCAATTTCCCCCTTAGAGACTTTTGAGATGACAGTGTAATGACTAGTTTTTTTTTTTTTTTTGCTTTATTTTTTTGGAGCACTGGGCCCAACACCATCCTGTCAGTGTTCAGTTTCGGCCCGGGTAGAGGAAGGAAAGGGCAGAAATGGAGAGAAAGTGTTGGATAACAATACTACACTGAGGTTGTGACACAAACTGTCAAATGGGGGAGCTAAGGACTGTAAAGTATTAATGAGAAATTGGTTAAGACATAAAAGACGTGTGCACAATAAACCATCAGTCAACAAAGCAAAGGAATTTTACACTTCTGATTATTTCATCCACATTTTCGTTGACATTTTCTGTAGCACAACTTGAAGGTCAGTAATTATATTGAGGTCAGTAAAATATATTGATGGATTGCCATAGAAACACAGTATTTATCTGTGATTTGATTTACGGCTGAAGCCTTGTATCAATCAGCCTAAGCTGTGCTTAGTGTTTGGAGTTAATTAGCACATGTAGGCATACAAACACCCTCATATTAATGTTATTTCTTTAGTATATTATGTTTTTTTTTTTACTAATGGGATCAACTGGTTCTGGGGACTGAAAATATAAATGACTATAAATGGAATTAATTTGTGGCCAACTTCAGATTGTAGATTTTGTAAAACTGACCTGACAATGCTATTTTTTATTTTAACAAATTAAGATTTTTTTTTAAATACAGCTAAATACTTAGTTTTCAGATAGACATATCCATACATTAAACCAAAGTAAAAGGAGATGCAGTATATGTCATTTACTCTGGTACAAGACATATCATGTCTCACTAATTTTCAAGTACATCACAAGATATTTAGTTCTGCAAGAACAGTGTAAAATGACTAATTGTTGAGTCAAGGGGAAAAAATTAACTTGATGCACTGAAATGCTAAAATTTTTATTATGTATGTGTAATGAATGATGACTCCGTTCATTCCTTATAGCAGTGGTTCCCAAACTTTTTCTTCTGCGCGCCCCCCCCCTCCCCCCCCCAGTGGTTTCC